>NW_016107532.1:452186-468637 GCF_001604975.1 Cebus imitator | reverse complement strand
GGGACAGGCAGGGTGGTTCCACCTCCAGCTCTCGGAGGCTCCTCTTGCAAGGGGACGGCGCTGCAGCCACGTGGTATTTTCCTGCCTCCATCCAATTTCACAGGAGAAATCCAGGCATCTAGAGGAGGTAGCAAAGCTTTTCTTTTCTTCATTAGCTATGAAAACAAAGGGGCAAAATCTAGACGCCCTAGATGTAACTTCATTTACGGATTCAGAAAATCCACAAAGGCTGCCAAGGTGGAATGAATGAGAGGAGGGGGCGACCAGAAGGGAGAAGCCTGGGAAGGGGACCCCAGATCCACACGGACAATCCTTACTCCGTGATGCAGTGGGGGGTGGGGCAGGGAGTGAGGGAGGGTGGCCCTGCCATCTCCCAGGTGTCAAGGTGGTGGCAGCTCCACCCTCGGCGCAGCTGGCACCGGCCAGACCCACCACAGGCCCACTGAGGCCACTGAAGGAGTGGGGCTTTCCCACTCGGGAAGCTCCTACCCTCGCGCTCTGAAGCTGGGGGCGTCGGGGGACCCAGGCGGGGACCTGCGGCTCCACGCTGCAGCCCAGGCCCTGCTCCGGGCAGGAGGCGGTGGCTCCGGCTTCAGGTTTCAAGAGGGCAGCCATGCCAAAGGCTGGTTGATCCACTTGCACCCTACCTTGCTCTAGAACGCGGCGCAGGAGCAAAGATCCAAACTCCGGGTCCCCGGCAAACGGGGTCTCGGTTCTAACTTCAGCAGACACCCGGCACCGGGGCAGGCCAGGGCGGAGGCCGCCCGGACCCGGAGAGGCAGCGGCTCCGAGAGGGCCCGGGATGCGGGTCGGCGCCGGAGTCCGGTGCGCGGCCTCAGGGGGCAGGTAAGAGGCCGGCTGCTGCTCCGGAGCCCGGCGCGGTCCCTCCCTGCGCAGTCGGGACTCACCTGGGCCGCCCCCGCTCCCAGCCCTGGCCCGGCCGCCTACCTCGCCTACCGGAGCGTCCCGCGAGCCTCCCCGCGGCGCGCCCGAGTTGCTCAGCCGGTTCCGCGGGCCTCGGCGCGACGGCGTCGCCATGGCAACCGGGCGGCGGGCGGGGCGGGGTCCCGCGGCCGGAAGTGGCGCACGCAGCCCGCACCCCGGCTCAGGACTCGGCCCCGGGGCTGCCCCGCAAGTGCCAGGTACCCGCGGTGGCGGCCGCGCTCGGGACCCGGCCCTGCAGGCTCTGGGTTCGCAGCTGGGCGAACCGCGGCCACCGTGAGCCCGGCCTCTGGACCCGAGTTCGAGAAACCTTCGCCATCAGGGCCTAGCGACCCTCCCTGCGGGGCCCCTACGTTCGGGGGCGCGTGGGGTCTGCGGCTCGCGGGGCTGCCTCGAGGGCCGCGGGATTCGCCCGGGCTGGGGCGAGGCGGGGTGGGTGGGCCGGGCAAGCCCCGACTGCGCACGAAGGACCTGGGGTCTGCCAAGCCTGCGAGGCGGGATGGGCCCCGGGCTCAGAGGAAAGCGGGTGCCAGGGGCGAGACCCGCCGCCCTTCCCCGGCCTGGCCCCGCGCTTCCTGATTTTCTGGCTCCAGGTCTCCCCTTCTGCCCTCTACCTTCTTCCCTGCCCTGCCCTCGCCCTGCCCGGGTCCAGGAGGCCACTAGGTGTCAGACCCGGCTCGGGCCACGCCGCTGCTCCGGGAGCCCTGTGGGCACCTCCCCAGCCCCCACGGGGGAGACGACACTGTCGGGAAGGCCGGGACTAACCCCCGCCCCCGCTCCCACAGAGCAGCCTCCGGGGAACACCCGTGGGCGCGGAGGCCAAGACCAAGATCGGGAGCCAGCCCCTTCAGAGCCCAGTCCAGGCCCTCCGTCCAGGAAGTGCTGTGGGTAGATAAGGGGTCCAGATCAAGATTTCCTGCAAGCTGGGAACAAAGGGTTCTTTCCTGTCTGATGACGGGCCAGATGTAGCAAGCGCCTAGGGGTAGGAGAGAAATGGGGTTTCCTCCCCGCTAAGGGAAACCGGCCTCAGCACACGCCCTCCCCCACCTGCCCTCCCGGCACCAAGATTCTGGGAGGTGGGGAGGGCGGGGGGCAGGGAGACCTGCTTACTTGGATGTACTTTGTGTAGACCGTGGACTTCCCACAGGCAGTGGGCAAGAGATTCCCTGGGGATCCAGTACTCGCTTAGTACACAGAGAGCAGAGTCTCCAGCGCCATGCAAGACGCACAGGCATATCCACTGCACGTGGCACACTTTCCCACGGGCAGACACAGCGGAGCCCACCCCCTCAGAGAGACCAAACTTAAACCCTCCAGGAACAGAAAATGTTTAGGGTATCTCTCAGTTGGAGGAAATGAATGGGTAATTTAAGGTAAGAAACAGCTTCCGTAGCGTGCTAACAGGCAGAATGCCTGTGGATTGAAGCTGGAACTGAGCCATGTTCTTTGTTTGGTCTGTGGGTTCGGACTTCGAGGAGGAGGAGTCGGGACAGACTGAGCAAGTCTGAGTTCCCTGGTGACAGCCCTGGGCCTTCAGCCCCTTCCAAAGCCAGGAGAGACTCCCGCTGAGTGATGATGGGGACCCTTGAGCTTCCCCATGCCCTACGCCCCGGCAGCACTGGCCTGCAGGCCTTTCCCTTAGGAGGGAGAGCTGCTGTCTCCCTGTCAGCAGTGTTCTCAGGGGCCTGCTTCAAGTGGGTCAGGGTGGGTGAGGGTGTTCTGAGTGAGGGAGAGGCCTGCACACCCGATGCATGGGGAGCTCATGGCTACACCCAACCCATTTTAAAGAACAGGCGATGCCACCAAACTGCTGTCCAGCACCAGGGCCTGGAGGCCTTGCCACAGCTGCCAGATTCCCCAACCCAGGACAGCAGACACCCAGGATGACTGCCTTCCAACCCCATCCCTGCTGCCAAAGCTCCTGGCTTGGAAGCCTAAGAAGTGTGCACTCCTTCAGCTTGGGAAAGGTGGGAAAGGAGAGGACACCCCTGTCCTTTCCTAAGCGGCCCAGCATGAGCTCAAGCCTCCTGAGTTGAAATGCTGACTGCGTTTCTTGTGGAAACCCCTCCCTCCCCACACCTTGGAGCCACGCTAGCCTCTCTGCTCTCAGACGCACCAAGTTCACTCTCATCTCTCCATGGAATCTTCTTTCCTGGGTCATCACTGGGCTCATTCTTTCAAATCCCAGCTCAAGCAATCACCTCCTCAGAAGGCCTTTCCTGACCATCCAGAGGGCAGCTTGGGGCAGGGTTTGGGAGTGCTCCTGGATTCCTCCTGCTGGGAAGCCACGCCTAAAGTGCCCCCTGGTCTTTGACAGAAAGGATTTAAGGAGCAGGAAGCATCAAGGAAGTGGGCAGAATGTGAGCAGAGCTGGAGACTCAGGCACAGACCCACCTGACATCTGGCTAGTCACTTCCCCCTTGCTAGGGTTACCAGATTCAGAAAGTAGAGGAAAAAGTAGAAAAGGATTCCCAGTTACATTCAAATTCAGGCTGCATGAGTGGCTCACACCTGTAATCCCAGCACTTTGGGAGGCCGAGGTGGGTGGATCACCTGAGGGCAGGAGTTCGAGATCAGCCTGATCAACAAGGTGAAACCCCATCTCTACTACAAACACAAAAATTAGCCAGGCGTGGTGACAGGCACCTGTAGTCCCAGCTACTCAGAAGGCTGAGACAGAAGTGCTTCAACCCTGGAGGTGGAAGTGGCAGTGAGCCAAGATTACACCACTGCACTTCAGCCTGGGCGATGGAGCAAGACTGTCTCAAAAAAAATTCAAAAAATTCAGTTAGTTTTTTTTTAGCATGAGCATGTCCCAGATATTACATGCAGTATACTAAAGATGTATTCCGGCTGGGTGCCATGGCTCACATCGTAATCCCAGCACTTTGGGAGGCTAAGTCTGACCACTTGAGGTCAGGAGTTCAAGACCAGTCTGGCCAATGTGGTGAAACCCCATCTCTACTAAAAACACAATTAGCCGGGCATGGTGGTGGGTGCCTGTAATCCCAGCTACTGGGGAGGCTAACACAGGAGAATGACATAAACCCAAGAGGTGGAGGTGGAGGTTGAAATGAGCCAAAATCACGCCACTGCACTCCAGCCTGGGTGACAGACGAGAATCTATCTCAAAAAAAAAGATGTATTGCTCACATGTGACCAGACGTCCTGTGTCTCATCTGACAGTCCTGCTCCTCTTGCTCAGGTGTGGGACAGATGGGGTTGGGGCCTCCTGCAGTGCGAGCCCCTCCCAGCAATAACTTCCCCTCTCATCTCTGAACCAGTTAACCTCATTCAGCAGGGACTTCAGGCAGAGGCCTTGACCTTAGGCAGCAGAGGATACAAAGGCATCAGAGATGGATCCCCAGTCCTCAGACACAAGATTCAAACGCACACCATTCATTCTTGGGAAAGTTTTATTTTTGTACCTTCTCTGTGCCAGGTACAAGGTGAGATATTGGGGAACTGTGAACAAGACAGGCACCACCCCGTTCTCACAGGCCTTTCCTCAGGGGGAGCTACACAGAGACTTGGGGTGAGCCTTTGAAACACTCTGCCCAAGCCCATCTCTGACACCCTACAGAGGGGAAATCAGGATTAGGTACGGTGCGTAGGAGGGAACCTCAACCCAGATGTCAGGGTCAGGGAAGGCTTATTGGGCCACGACACAGAATTATCAAGCTAGAATATGCTCAGGTGTTAACCCAGCACAGACAGGCAGGAGTGTCCCTGGCTAGAGGAGCAAGGATGATGCGAGGGAAGGCTGTGGGGGCCTGACCTGCAACCCTTGGGGCTCCTGGGCTTATTTTCATGAGGATTTGCTGGAACCAGAGGAACTGTGCAGAGCTGAGCCACAGGTTGCAGAATCAGCACGCAGGAGCCAAGCCCTTTCCAGATCAGGAGGGGGCCTGCCCTGGGGGACCTCACAATTGACAGACACATCCCCCTGTGGTGGGAGCAGCTTTAAGCCCGAGGGCATCATCTTCCGGGCCTGCTCCCTGAGAAACTTGAAAGTAGGGGATTACTTTGATAAGCTTAAAATAGACCAATTAGGCTGGGCTTGGTGGCTCACACCTGTAATCCCAGCATTTTGGGAGGCCGAGGCAGGTGGATCCCGTGGTCAAGAGTTCAAGACCAGCCTGGCCAAGATGGTAAAACCCCATCTCTAATAAAAATACAAAAATTAGCCAGGCATGGTAACATGTTCCTGTAATCCCAGCTACTCAGGAGGCTGAGGCAGAGAATTGTTTGAACCTGGGTGGTGGAGGTTGCAGTGAGCCGAGATTGCACCACTGCACTCCAGCCTGTGTGACAAAGCTAGACACCATCTCAAAAAGGTAAAATAAATAAATAATAGACCAATTAATCACTCAGGGAGAAAATCTATCTCCCAACTTCAGGGGAAGGGAAAGAAAAGCAGCAGCACCGGCGGGACCCACCAGAACAGCCAGCAACACCCACAAGGCTTCCAGAGCCATGGTGAAGACCGTGAGCCACCTGCAGCCTCTGGAACGTGGCAGGAAGGAGGCTGAGGCACATCACTGCCTGTGAGGTGTCACCCTGTCCCTGGTTAACCCCAAGGCTGGTCCAGTCTGTGAAAAACAAGACAGACAAAAAGAGCCAAATAGCACTGCAAGAGGGATGGAGAAACCACGACAGTCAGGACAGTTAAGCCCCTTTTACCTCTGCTGGGCCCAAGGGAATGGGACATGGGACTGAGAAGCAGGGCTGGGGATCAGCTTCATGAAGGAGGTGGTACGACAGCCCTGGGCACCCAAAGCAAGAGGTGGCCAAAGGAGTGGGCTTCCCCAGCTGTCCAGTTCATTCCCGGGCAGCCCTCTGGGGAGCCTACCCTTTCCTCGGGGATTCCCTGCAGCCAGAGGAGCAGGGCAGAGCCTGGGTCACAGACTGCAGATCAGCACAAGGGAGCCAAGGACCAATCTGGAGGAGGTCTGTTTTCTGTCCTTCCTTTTTTTTTTTTTTTTTTTTTTTTTTTGGAGACGGAGTTTCACTCATGTTACCCAGGCTGGAGTGCAATGGTGCGATCTCGGCTCACTGCAACCTCCGCCTCCTGGGTTCAGGCAATTCTCCTGCCTCAGCCTCCTGAGTAGCTGGGATTACAGGCACGCACCACCATGCCCAGCTAATTTTTTGTATTTTTAGTAGAGACGGGGTTTCACCATGTTGACCAGGATGGTCTCGATCTCTTGACCTCGTGATCCACCCGCCTCGGCCTCCCAAAGTGCTGGGATTACAGGCTTGAGCCACTGCGCCCTGCTTCTCTCCTTCCTTTCTTCCAGTAAAGGCTTACTGCCACCTGCTGTGTGCCAGGCATTGTCCTGGAGAGACAGATATAAAACAGACAGACAAGGTCCCTGCTTTCATGTAACTTACAAGTGGGGAGACAGGAAGTTAAAAAGTAAACTAACGTTGGGGCGTGGTGGCTCACACCTATAATCCCAGCCCTTTGGGGGGCCAAGGCAGGCAGATCACTTGAAGCCAGGAGTTCCAGACCAGCCTGGCCAACATGGCAAAACCCATCTCCACTAAAAAAATACAAAAAGAAAAAAAAAATTAGCCAGGCGTGATGGCACACACCTGTAGTCCCAGCTACTCGGGAGGCTAAAGTACGAGAATTGCTCGAACCTGAGAGGCAGAGGTTGCAGTGAGCTGAGATTACATCACTGCACTCTGGTTGACAAAGCAACTGTCTCAAAAAAAAGTAACATACTACATATAATTACAATCCATAAGTATGCATGTATATATATATGTCTACACACACCCACAGAAACCTAACTGCACGTGTTTTGAAACACAGGTGTTATGTTTCAACCTAACAAGCAGCATGAAGAAAAAGCAGAAGGGGACTGAGCATCAAGCAAGGGCAGGTTCTTGTTGGGGGCACTGGGAAGGCTCTGAGGAGAGAGAACTGGAGGCACAGGCCCCATGAAGGTCTGGGGGGGCCACTCCCATGGAGGGAAGCGGGAGGGCAAAGGCCCTGAGCAGGAATGTGTGTGGTGTCTCCATCCTACCCTGCCCTTGTCCACTCCTGTCCCATCAGCAGGGAAAGTTGCTGAGTGTGCAGAGATAGGCAGGCAGGAGTGCCAGCGGGCCATCAGAGAGAGCGGAGGTTGAAAATGTGAGGTGTGGCCGGGAGCGGTGGCTCAAGCCTGTAATCCCAGCACTTTGTGAGGCCGAGGCGGGTGGATCACGAGGTGAAGAGATCGAGACCATCCTGGTCAACAAGGTGAAACCTCGTCTCTACTAAAAATACAAAAATTAGCTGGGCATGATGGTGCATGCCTGTAGTCCCAGCTACTCGGGAGGCTGAGGCCGGAGAATTGCTTGAACCCAGGAGGCGGAGGTTGCGGTGAGCCGAGATCGTGCCACTGCACTCCAGCCTGGGTAACAAGAGCGAAACTCCGTCTCAAAAAANAAGAGCGAAACTCCGTCTCAAAAAAAAAAAAAAAAGAAAATGTGAGGTGTGTAGCAGGGACCCCACCAGCGATTCCTGGAATCTAGGAAGCCTCCATAGACCCGTGGCTGTAGCTGTGCCTGACCACATCCGTCACCTGCCATTGAACCTGGACACCAAGCCAAGCTCCCTCATCTGCCCCAAAGGTTTGCCCTGCAGCCAATGCTGCGGCTGAGTGGGGGGCATTGCAGCCCCAGCATCGCATTGCCCTGGCCACCTCTCCCCTCCAGGAAGGAAATCACAAACAGGTTGTGTCCCAGGCATGTCCTCAGTCCCCACCTCCCCACGTTTCCCCTTAAGTTGGTAGGTCAGTCAGTCAGCTGCTCTGTGAGCTTTGGGGGCAGTGTGAAGAGCAGGAACAGCCCCAGCCATCTAGGACAGGGAAGCAAGGGTGTGAGGCCTGGGGTGAGCGATGACCATGGCCTTGGGTGGTGTCAGCAGACATAAACATTTGGAGGGGAAGACGAGGCGCTGCTGATAGTGACAGCCATCTGATCACCTCCAGGAACCCACCATAAAGAGCAGGGCTGGGGCTCCTGCGAGTTATTCAGAGCCTGTGAGGCTCTGAGGTTTGATCTGGCTCCCAAAGCTGCCCTAGCTCTGGCTGCACACCCAGCCCCTGGTTCTCCACCCAGATCCTCGTCCCAGGAAAGCAGTGAGGATGTGGCGGTTGCTCTGAGCCAAAACTGCAGGGCAACAGAGCCGAAGCCTGGAGGATGCCCCAACTGGGCACACTGACCTTGGTGACTCCTCCAAGGTCGCAGCACGTCAGCTGCACAGTTGTCCTGAGTGAGAGGTTTCACCTGACTCTGCTCCCTCCTCTACTCCAGCCTTTATGTTTCTCTTGACCTTGGCCCTGGCCGCTCGCTGCCTCCTGCCTTGAGCACTCCTATCAGGTCAGCTGATCCTTGTCGAGAGCAGATTAGATTCAAAGGGTACAGTGACTATAACACAGAGGCTCCCCCACCCAAGAAGCCACAGTCCTCTAATCCCTCCCAGCCACTGGGAGACTCTCAGAGGCGGCCTGGAGCCAGGGGAATCACATGCTCAGCTGGTCTCCCGGTTCCAGCTGATTTCAGTCTCCGGCCTCATCGCCCCATGGGTCAGTCAGTGCTTGCTGCCTTCCAGGGATTCAGGGGCTGCTCCCAGAGCAGCAGCAGGGCCCTCCTACTCTTACAGCAAGAGGGAGCTCAGGGCTTCTGGGTAGATTTGGCTCAATGCCTGGCCTCAAAGTTCTCAGACCCAAGAATGTTCTCCAAAGGTGGGTTCTTAGGTTCCAGGGCCCACAGCTGTTGGAAGGAGACTCCAATAAGTCATTATTAGGCTTAATATGTGAAGTCATTATTAGACTTAACAGCCTGTGTGTGATGTCAGGCCCAGGTGATGTGACGGAGCGCGCTCATCTCTCTGGAGAACTATCTTCTCCCCTTCCATGTCCCCTTCAGCTGATAAATCCAAGCACCCCGGGGGCTCATGCTGACCCAGTGCTCAGTCCTGGCTACTTCCGGTCACCCTGGGGTCCAAGTCCAGCTGCTGCTCCTTGCCTGGGCACAGCAGCAAATGTGATCGCCCCACACCAACTAGTCCAGGCTCCTAAGCTCTTTAGTACCGAGAGCTAAAGATCCCCCAAGACACCCCCACGCTGTCCCCCACTGCACCCCCATAGTGTCCAGGTGCCAGGTCAGCACCAGCCTCCCCCAGCCAAGGCCCATCCAGGCTCCTCTTGGGGTCTCTCCTTGGAGGCCACCGAAGCCTTTCCTGCCAGCTAACCATCAGAGAGAAGACATCGCCCCCACTTCTCTCCTCCCTGCACATCTGTCAACCCAGCCACCCTGGTCACGAGGGGGACGGCATGTGGGGACCTGACCTGGCCCCAGAAGTCCGCTGCCATGTTCCCCAAAACATGAGACTTTTTGCCTGTAACATCTGCCTGAAAGGCCCTCTCGAGAGGTGCTTCTTAAAGCAAATGGCTCCAAGTGAGCTAAAAACTAAAGGTCATTTTCTCCCCCAGGAACACCTCCCAAGACCCGTTACTGATGTCTTCCAGTGAAGTTATTTACTGAAATGCTCTTGAGAAGGGCTTGGGGGACCACGCATGGGGGCAGGAAGCTGCCAGGGGCCAGAGGCCCCTTCAGAGGGCCTGGCCAGGCCCTAGACTTCTAGAGCCGAGGGGTGGACCCAAAGATGAATTTGCCTCCTGTGTCCTCTGTCCCCTGATAGAGACAGGATGAGAAGCCAAGAGGAGGGTGCCCCTCCCCAGCCCAGGCTCCCATGGCCACTCAGACGGCAGCTGTCCCTCCTTCCCTCCCTCCCTCCCTGTGGGTCCCCCATGTTTCTGTCTCTGCTCCCACGGCAGGCTGTTTTGTTCCTCTCCAACTCTGTCACCCTCCTCTGCTTCTTGGTCACAGTCTTTCTCCCTTCCCTCCATCTCTGTCCTCCTCTCTGACCTGAAGTTCCCTGGGCTTCTGGAGGCAGATGATGGTCTCCAGCTCTTCAGACAGTAGCTGCTTTCATCCCATTTCCTGGCCCCTGTCTGGGAACGATGAGGAAGAAACATGCAGGCACAAATCAGTGTCGTGGGGCTTTAGGGCCAGATCAGGCACCCCAGTCCCTGAGCTCCCAGTGGAGGTGAAGAGGGGTCCGTGGCATCCAGCTGGGGCCCTTGGAGCCCTCAGTGGTGCTGAGGCCCAGCAAGCAGGCAGAGCCTGGCAAGCCCAGTTCAGCTGCACTGACACGGACAGGTGAGGCCAGCAGAGGCCTGAGTGCCCCACCCCCAGCTCCAGCTGCTGCTAAGGAGGAGGCTGGAGTCATGCATTCTCCATCAGGCTGTTTGCAAACCTGTCCTGTGCATGAGTCAGGGCTGGGCTAGGCTCTGGAACAGCTAATGTGAGGGGGCCTGGTTTCCACCAACCAGAGGCCCATGGGGAGGCAGATGTGTGAATGGTCGCAGTGCCGAGGGCTGGGTGCTGCACTCTTGCGAGGACAGGTTTTTGGGGAAAGAAGGTCAGGGAAGGCTGAGCATGATGGCTCATGACTATAATCCCAATACTTTGGAGAGCAGGTAGATCACCTGAGGCCAGTAGTTCTAGACCAGCGTGGCCAACATGGTGAAACCCGATCTCTACTAAAAATACAAAAAATTAGCCAGGTGTGGTGGCACTTGCCTGTAATCCCAGCTACTCTGGATGCTGTGGCATGAGAATCGCTTGAACCCAGGAGGCGGAGCTTGCAATGAGCCGAGGTCGCACCGTTGCACTCCAGCCCGGGCAAAAAGAGCGAAACCCCATCTCAAAAAAAAAGTCAAGGAAGACCTGCATTGAGGGACAGGGGGATGAGCAAGACATGGGGGATGCAAGGGGCACATTCCAGGCAGAAGAGTAAAGGGCCCAGGGAGCCACATCTGTGTGGACACTTGTGGGGCAGCCCCCGCAGACCACTGAGTTGGCAGGATGAAAATGGAGTCTAACTAGGCTTGCAAACATTTTTTAGTTTCCCAAGTAAGGACATTAAAAAAAAATAGTCTTTTATTCTCACCACCATTTTACAAAAGTAATAATATCTCAACTACAAAAAATAAATCGAAAGGCTATTTGGAATAAAAGATATTGTAACCAAGAAAGGAGAGCTGACAACTTGGCTGATAAATCTGGTTGATTTCATGTCTATAAATCAGTATTGCTGTTTTTCCCTCATTATTACTGACTACGGAACACTTTATCGGGATCAGCCCTGTCAGGGAGCTGGCCTTTGGGAGCTGCTGATAGAGGGACTTGTGCAGTAGAACAAGGCCTGGGGAAACAGAAGAGGCAGGGGCCATGCCAGGAAGGACTTTGCACTCACACTCAGGAGTGTGGATTTTATCGCCAAGGTGAGGAGACACCGGGGCAGGGTGCTAAGTGAACAGACTGGAGCATCCTCAGAGCCGTGTATAAAAATGCACTAGGGAGGAGGGCTGGGGGACCAGAGGAGGGGGCGCAGTGGGAATGACGAGGGTCTGTACTCAGGTGGGGAGAGTGGAGTTGGGCTGGAGAAGAGGGGTGTTGAGGAGGACTTGAGGAGCTGGGCAGCGAAGGGCAGAGCCAGAGGGGCCACCCAGAGCTGGCGAGAGGTGTCATCCCTGTCCACTTTCCCACGGGGACAGCAGCAGATGGATCTTTGATTTCACTAGAGGCAGAAGCAGGAGAAGCAGATTTAAGATTTGGAATTGGGCCAGTCACGGTGGCTCATGCCTATAATTACAGCACTTTGAGAGGCCCAGGTGGGTGGACGGCTTGAGGTCAGAAGTTCGAGACCAGCCTAGCCAACATAGTGAAACCCTATCTCTACAAAAAATACAAAAATTAGCCAGGCATGGTGGCACGCACCTGTAGGATGAGGCAGGAGAATCACTTGAACCTGGGAGGCAGAGGTTGCTGTGAGCTGAGATTGCACTGCCACTACACTCCAGCCTGGGTGACAGAGCGAGACTCTGTCTAAAAAAAAAAAAAAGATTTGGGATTAAAGGACTGGAGGAACATCCTGGCTCTACAAAATGTGACACTTGATACTGTCCAGCTGGAGTAGCCCAAGGCCTCAGGCAATCTGTGGGATGGAGAAGGAGGAGACAGCTGGTGGCTTCCAGCGGAAACATGTGTCCTGCTTTGCCTCCACCCATTGTGTGACCTTCGTCTACCTACCAACCACTCTGTGCCTTGATTTCCTTATCTGAAAAATGGGAATCAAATGGTACCTAACTCACAGGTTGCCAGGAGGTTTCACTTCTCTGTGTAAAGCACTAAGATGCCTGGCTCAGTAGACATGGCCTCACGTTGCCATTTCACGTGCCACACTGCAGCGCCCACGAAGCACCGGGTAATGGAGGGGAGTTAATGTTGGTGACGTGGGGGAAGGAGGCACTATCATGGCAAATATCAGGCCTGGCTTCAAAGGAAGGCCCAAGTTCAGGGCCGCCTTCCAGGCTTGGGCGCTTTTTTTTTTTTTCCTTTTTGAGAGGGAGTCTCGCTCTTTTTGTCCAGGCTGGCTGAAGTGCAATGGCACGATCTCAGCTCACTGCCACCTCTGCCTGCCGGGTTCAAGCGATTCTCCTGCTTCAGGCTCCTGAGTAGCTGGGACTGCAGGTGTGCGCCGCCATACCCAGCTAATTTTTGTATTTTTAGTACAGATAGGGTTTCACCATGTTGGCCAGGCTGATCTTGAACTCCTGACCTCGTGATCTGCCTGCCTCAGCCTCCCAAAGTGCTGGGACTACAGGCATGAGCCACCACACCCAGCCAGGTCAGTGAATCTTTCTAGACCTTCTGCTTGAAATGTGAGTCTTTCAACAGCTCACCTGCTGAACTCCCACCGCTCCTTTCAGGGCTCAGCCTAAGTGTCACCTGTGGCCAGACTCAGGGCCTGCCCTGCACCTCTACATTGTCTCTCTGGGAATGACTCCTTTAAACATCCTGGGAGCTTGTAGAGGTGGTGTCAGAGGCCTTCGAACTAGAGCGACTCCATCTTGAGTGGGGGTAGGAAAATGAAGCTGGGCTTGCTGGGCTGCGTTCCCAGAAGGGTATTCCCAGCCTCTAGATGTTTACAGTTAAGGGAATAACTGTTAGTTATTTAAGTTAGTTAGTTAAGACTAATAACGTTTACTAAACAAACCCAAACTTAGGAGTGTCCGGATATACCAATACCTTGAGAATAAAAGCATTCCTAATTTTGCTTGAAAGATAATATTCAAATAATAATAATTCAAATAATAATATTGATTCTTGCAAAATATGGTAATTTTAAAAAGGAATCTTTTATCACCAACCCTTGTAGCAGAACACATCTCCCCATGATCTCTCTTTATCCTATATATATACAAGCATCGTACCTAGAGCAGATGCGTTCCCTCTTCCTCTTACTTTTGGGAACACCCTGCTCTTATCTATGGCGTGGCTGTGCTTTCAACACTTCACTTTCTTAATAAACTTCCTTTTGTTTTGCACTGCAGACTCGCCCTGAATTCTTTCTTGAGAGAGATCCAAGAACCCTCTCTTGGGGTCTGGATCAGGACCCTTTCCTGTAACAGTGCGACCAGGCTGCCCCTGCTCACTGGGGTGTCCAGGCACAAGGTCAGTGCCTGCTCTTTGAAGGTCCTAGTGAAAACCTATGGAGGAATGAATGAGTGTAAGAAAGAGAGGGAAACATTTTTAATGAAGACCAGGCAAGATTAGGCAATAGGAGAAAAGACAGATATGCGTCAAAGCTTACTCACATGTTCCTGGCCTGGGAGGCAGAGATAGATTGTCACAGTTCATAGACCACTGCAGAGCTGGCTGTATCCTGGGCCTGGAATGAAGAGGTACCTCCTTCTCCTCCCCTGCTTCCTGGGGTTCCCGGCCTGACATCCTATAGCAGGGTACACTGCAGACAGGGCCAGACAACACTGAGCTGCCACACAGCATTATTCCTGACATGTCACCAATTTTTGTAATTTATTTTTTTTTACTGTGGTGAAATACACACAACAGCCAGACACAGTGGCTGACGCCTGTAATCCCAGCACTTTGGGAGGCCGAGGCAGGTGGATCACTGGAGGTCAGGAGTTCAAGACCAGCCTGGCCAACATGGTGAAACCCCGTCTCTACTAAAAATATAAAAAGTAGCCGGGTGTGGCGGCATACACCTGTAATCTCAGTTACTTGGGAGGCTCAGCTACCGGAAGGCAGAGGTTACAATGAGCTGAGATTGCGCCACTGTACTCCGGCCTGGCAACAGAGTGAGACTCCATCTCAAATTAAAAAATAAATACACATAAAACTTGCCATTTTAACCATTTTTAAGTGTGCAGTGGTATTAATGGTAGTAAATGTGTTCATAATGTGCAACTGTGACCACCCTCTCTCTCCAGAACTCTGTTTAGGTGTTAAACTGAAACTCTGCCCAGTGAATAACCCCCAGTTCCCTCTTCCTCGAAGGCATGTCAGCAACTGTTAAAAACAATGCCTTGCTTAGTAAATTTGTGCTCTACCAAAAACTGGGGGGAAGAGCTAAAATAAGATGTGAAAGTTAAGATGGGATTGCTGAGTGAGTAAAAAGCAATTAAGATTGAATTGACATTCAGCATTTAGATGGAGATGTCAGATGCATTTTGACAAACTGGCCATTTTTCACCCGGAAGAGATCTGACAGTCTGCACTGACTTTCAGTTTCTATATGAGCCACAGCAGGTGAGGAGGCTGCCGGAACCACCCAGCCCTCTTTAGCGGCACTGAGGGAAGAAATTGCATGACGTGGACCAGGCTCCCTCTGCACTTGTTAGGCCAGCCCTGAGGCTTTACTTAAATAGGGCAGCACAGTTTAGGAGAGATGTGGAAAATCTGCATTCCATTCCCGAGAGGATGACAGAGCGTCAGGATACAGAGAACCTCTCTCTCCGGGTATCACTGAAGGCGCTGTGTTTCTCCTGCAGAAAAGAAGACGTGCTTAGACATGGTTGCTGCCTCCCATCTTGGAAAGTGACCGTGTCTAACAGAAAAGACTCATTGTTTCTCTAGAAAGTGAAAAACAATAAGCCTGGCCTGGCGCAAGACTAGCCCGGCCAACATGGAAAAACCCTTCTCTACTAAAACTGCAAAAATCAGCGGGGCATGGTGGCGCACACCTGTAATCCCAAGTACTCAGGAGGCTGAGACAGAAGAATCTCTTGAATCTGGGAGGCAGAGGTTGCAGTGAGCCGAGATCACACCCCTGCACTCCAGCCTGGGTGACAGAGAGAGACTCTGTCTCAAAAAAAAAAAAAAAAAGAAAAAGAAAAACAAACCTAAAGATAAGGCAGGAGAC
This sequence comes from Cebus imitator, assembly GCF_001604975.1. Taxonomy (NCBI): domain Eukaryota; kingdom Metazoa; phylum Chordata; class Mammalia; order Primates; family Cebidae; genus Cebus; species Cebus imitator. The sequence continues at coordinate 453,405 of NW_016107532.1, read as the reverse complement.
ACATTTAGCATAGGAAAGCAGTTTCTAACAACCACAGTGGCTCACCCCACAGAAATAGCAAGCTTCTGTCCTTGGAAACGTTCCGATTTTGAGGGCAGGATGATTGACGTCAAGGATACCAGAGACACGACTGGCCAGGGAGCAGTTTCCCCATCGTTGCCCCGTTCCAAGCATCCCATTCTTAAGGAATCTCATTTTTTGAAATGTAAAATTAAGATTAAATAAATTTCACTTATTAAAAGTAGTGATTATCCCATCTATCTTTTTTTATTTTTATTGAGAGACTGTCATGCTCTGTTGCCTAAGGTGGAGTGCAGTGGCATGATCTCTGCTCACTGCAACCTCCACCCACTGCAAGCTCTGCCTTCTGGGTTCAATGATTCTCCTGCCTCACCTCCCAAGTGGCTGGGATTCAGGCGCCGGCCACCATACCTGGCTAATTTTTGTACTTTTAGTAGAGGTGGGTTTCACCATGTTGACCAGGCTGGTCTCGAACTCCTGACCTCAAGTGATCTGTTTGCCTCAGCCTCCCAAAGTGCTAGGATTACAGGCATGAGCCACCGCACCCAGCCTAATTATCCCATTTTAGTAATCAAAAACCTACATACTATCAATCATCCGATGCCTAGCTTGGGGTTGACTGAATAGAAGTGACTCAGCCTTGGGGATCTGGAAGAGCTTCTGAGAAGCAGAGGTTGTGCCAGAGTGGGGTCTGAGAAATGACTCGGGGGTTCTACAAGTAGACAAAAGAGGTCTTTGCAACAGAGAGACTCAGAGGTGAAAACATCAGCTCCGGAATAAACTACTAAGTATAAAGTGGGACTGAGAGGAGGCTGGAGGCAGCAGGGTGCAGATGAAAAAGGGCTTGTCAGTTTAATGAGGGCCGTGCAAGAGCTTTGCCCAGGAAAACAGCATGAGTGAAGAGCAGCTGGCCAAGAAAGAGAAAAGAGAACCCAACTACATTCAAAGTAAGACCTTCTGTTTATCAAAAGACAGCCCAGACACCAAGGAAATTCATACAAGTCACAAACAGGGAATGATATCTGCAACACATTTAAATGATAAATGATTAATATAAAGAATATATAGCCGGGCGCAGTGGCTCAAACCTGTAATCCCAGCACTTTGGGAGGCCGAGGCGGGTGGATCACGAGGTCAAGAGATTGAGACCATCCTGGTCAACATGGTGAAACCCTGTCTCTACTAAAAATACAAAAAA
>NW_016107532.1:413787-450956 GCF_001604975.1 Cebus imitator | reverse complement strand
AAAAAAAAAAAGAAGTTTCTGTCACTCATAATAAACATCATGCCTATTTTCAGTTACTTCCCCTTCTTCTTAACCCCAGACCCAGGCAACTATTCATCTACTTCTGTCTCTATAGATTTGACTTTTCTAGACATTTCCTATACATGGAATCTTACAATATGTAGTCTTTTGGGTCTGGCTTCTTTCAATTAGCACACTGTTTCTGGGGTTTGCCCTTTGTTGTAGGATATATCAGAACTTCATTCCTTTTTATTGCCAAATAATCATCTGTGTCAAGGTGCCGCGCTTTACTCATCTGTTCACCAGCTGATGGCATTTGGGTGCTTCCATGTCTCTGCGACTTTGAAGGATGCTGCTTTGGGTGCAGGTGTTTGCACTGATGTGTTTTCATTTCCCTTGAATTCAAACTTAGGTGATATTGTTATTATAAAGCTCTACAACAAGAAACATTCGTCAGTGTGACATTTACAGATACACACAAAGTACTGAATTTTTTTTTAAGGGAATAATAGCATTCAGGGCCGGACACGATGGCTCATGCCTGTAATACCAGCACTTTGGGAGGCCGAGGCAGGCAGACCACCTGAGGTCAGGAGTTCAAGACCAGCCTGACCAACATGGCGAAACCCTATCTCTACTAAAAAATACAAAAATTAGCTAGGCGTGGTGGCAGGCACCAGTAATCTCAGCTACTTGGGAGGCTGAGGCAGGAAGAATTGCTTGAATCTGGGAGGCAGAGGTTGCAGTAAGCCAAGATCGTGTCACTTCACTCCAGCATGGGCGATGGAGCAAGACTCCATCTGAAAAAACAGGACAAAACAGCAATAACAACAAGAAAAAACAGGGAGTAGATGGGGAGCACGGGGGTGGGAAGGGAAGGACACAGCTGGAGGAACGGGTGATGGCTGGTGGGTTTACGGGTGTTCAGTTTTTATTATGCTCCATAACTTACATATAGATTTTGTTAGATATCATGTATACATATATATGCTACATAATAAGGCAAGGCCAGGCACAGTGACTCACACCTGTAATCCCAGCACTTTGAGAGGCCGAGGTTGGTGGATTACTGGAGGTCAGGAGTTCAAGACCAGCCTGACCAACATGAGGAGACACCGTCTCTACCAAAAAACACAAAAATTAGCCCGGCGTGGTGGTGCACACCTGTAGTCCCAGCTACTTAGGAGGCTGAGGGACCAGAATCGCTTGAATTTGAGAGTCAGAGGCTGTGGTGAGCTGAGATAGTGCCACTGCACTCCAGCCTAGGCAACAGAGCTAGACTTCATCTCAAATAATAATAATAATAATAATAAAGCATTTTAAAAAATGAAAGCCTGTCTCCAACGACCTGACAACCAAGATTCCAACTGCAGTGACAGGTTGCACCCCTCTACACACCTCGCTGGCTCTTAGCACTCAAAGGCCGAGGCACTCCCACGGGTGCCACTGCCTGGCCTGAAAAGCCCAGTCCCAGAGGTCTGCGGAGCTCGTCCGTGCTTCCCCGGGGGGCCTTGCTTCCCACTGGCCACCATTGGTAGAACAAACAGCCCATCTGTGCACCCTTCTTCCTCCTCTCCTTGACCCCCTCCCCTCGTGTACTCTTCCACGAAGCAGCAGCATCCCTGACATGTATTTGTTTGTTCTGTCTGTTGCCTCCCAGATGTGTGTGCAGAATGTAGCTCCAGGAGCAGGATCCCGGCTGGCTCATAGCCCAAGCCCCGATGTGCACATACCTGGCAGCCAGGGGGGCTCAGGAAATAATGCAGAGTTAACAGAAGCAGCCAAGACTGTGATGCGATGGAGAGAACTAGGGCTATCAGCCTGAGCTGCTCTCGACAGCTGAAAGCACAGGCTGTGTTGCTGTTGTTACCCTGGGCAGACACACACCTTTGGTAAATACACTGTGATTTGTATTTTGAGGTCTGGAAAACAGTCATCAGACCCTCATGAGCTTTAGTAAGACTACATTTCACTCTGTTGAAAATTGAGCATCTGAATTGAGATGTGTAAAATACACACCAGATTTTAAGACTTGGCACACACAAGAAGGTAAAATATTTCATTAATAATTTTTGAGCTGTGTCTGGTGGCTGCACACTTGTAGTCTCAGCTACGTAGGAGACTGAGGTGGGAGGATCACGTGAGCCCAGGGAGGTCACAGTGAGCTGTGATCACACCACTGCACTCCAGCATGGGCAACAGGGAAAGACCCTATTTCTTAAAAAAGGGGGAGGAGGCGGTTAAATAAATAATTTTGATATTGATTACATGTTGAAATAATACTACTTTGGATATATTGGGTTAAATAAAGTATATTAAAATGAATATTACAAAAATATAAAATTATATATGCAGCTCTCATTATATTTATGTTGGACAGACATTTCCATCATGTTATGGCCTGGCTTTGTGTGCTCACCCAAATCTCATCTCAAATTGTAATCCTCATGTGTCGAGGGAGGGGTCTTGTGGGAAGCAATTGAATCATGGGGATGGACTTCACCTTTGTTATTCTCATGATAGTGAGGGAGTTCTCACAAGATCTGATTTTGTTTTTGTTTTTGTTTTTGCTTTTATTTGGAGACAGAGTTTCACTCTTGTTGCCCAGGCTGGAGTGCAATGGTAAGATCTCGGCTTCCTGCAACCTCAGCCTCCCAGGTTCAAGTGATTATCCAACCTCAGCCTCCCAAGTAGCTAGGACTATAGGCACACGCCACCATGCCCAGCTAATTTTTTGTATTTTTAGTAGAAACGGGGTTTCACCATGTTGGCCAGGATAGTCTCGATCTCTTGACCTTGTGATCTGCCTGCCTCGGCCTCCCAAAGTGCTGGAATTACAGGCGTGAGCCACGACGCCTGGCCATTTTTTTTTAGATGGAGTCTCACTCTGTCACCCAGGCTGGAGTGCAGTGGCGCAATGTTGGCTCACTGCAACCTCCACCTCCCAAGTTTAAGCGAGTTTCGTGTCTCAGCCTCCCAAGTAGCTACGATTACAGACACAAGCCACCATGCCAAGCTAATTTTTGTATTTTTAGTAGAGATGGGGTTTTGCCATGTTGACTAGGCTGGTCTCCAACTCCTGACCTCAGGTGATAGCCTGTCTTCAATTCCCAAAGTGCTGGGATTACAGGCGCGAGTTACCACGCACAGCCGAGATCTTATGGTTTAAAAGTGTGGCATAGGGCAGCCCCCTGGCACCAAGCAGCCTGAAAGTGCCCCAGCCCAGAAGCTAAAAGTGTGGCACTTCCCCACTCCTGCCCCCTGCTGCATGTAAGATGTGCCTCACCATAAGTTCGCCTTCACCTTCTGCCATGATTGTAAGTTTCCTAGCCATGTGGAACTGTGAGTCAATTAAACCTTTCTTTATAAATTACCCAATCTCAGGTAAAACAGACTAATAGCAGGGTGAAAACAGACTAATATACATCATAACCGAAAGGTCCACTGGTCTAGAGTCTAAACAAACCATTCTCACCTCCAAGCACCCCGGTCCCTCCCACATCCACACTTGGTCCAAGCTCCCTGCCTGGGGGCCCTAGCCCTCTCTGATTCTCTGGGGCTAAGCCCTGACTTCCTCCACGTGAAGCTGTCTTGCCTGTCCTTTCCTGCTGGTAGGAACCATCTTCCTCCCTTAATATCTACTATTTATACCAGACATAAGCACTTAGGCTTGGAGAACTAATTTCCTCTTCAGCTCAATTTTGACGTTAAAGGCAATTAATACCCTTCTCTCTTAACTCAGTGCCTTGCATATGAGGAATGGTGACTGATGATTCTAACAGTATTAGTAACACCTTGTTTTTCTGTGGTGCTTTACAACTCAAAAAAGATCTGTCATGTTCCCAAAACCCTAAGAAGGAGGACAGGTAGAGATTTTCATAGCCATTGTATACCTGAGGAAACTGAGGCTCAAACAGGTTATTTTGCACAGGTCATAAGGCTTCTTAAGGTGGCCCCTATTTTTTCGGCTGTAGACAAGTGCTGTTTCCCCTCCACTGTGCTTTTCGTGCCCTCATAAAAACACAGGTAATTAAAACTGAATATAGAAAGAAAAGATTAGCATGGGTCTGGGAAACGAGGGCTGCTTCCTGTTAGAGGCAAGACTTGACCTGAACTTTGAGAAATGGGCAAGTTTTGGCCAAACAAAGAGGAAGATGCAGACTTTTGGGGAGAGAACCACAGCTATTCTGAAAACCAATCCATAATCAGAGATCTTTGTTAACAAAGAATGCTGGAATTAAACATTTGGACATTTTTTTTTAAACAACAGCTTTTAGCATGACATCTTCAATATGGAGGATAAAAAGAGAAAAAAGGGCCAGGAGCGGTGGCTCACGCCTGTAATCCCAGCACTTTGGGAGGCTGAGGTGGGTAGATCACGAAGTCAAGAGATTGAGACCATCCTGGTCAACATGGTGAAACCCTGTCTCTACTAAAAATACAAAAATTAGCTGGGCATGGTGGCACGGGCCTGTTGTCGCAGCTACTCAGGAGGCTGAAGCTGAAGAATTGCTTGAACCCAGGAGGCAGAGGTTGCGGTGAGCCGAGATTGCGCCACGGCACTCCAGCCTGGCGACAGAGCAAGACTCTGTCTCAAAAAAAAAAAGAAAGAAAGAAAAAAGAAAAAAAACCAACAGCTTTATCAAGATATAATTCATATACATAAAATCTGCCCCCTCCTTTTTTTGAGATGGAATCTCACTCTGTCGCCAGGTTGGAGTGCAGTGGCGCAATCTCTGCTCACTGCAACCTCCACCTCCCAGATTGAAGCGATTCTCCTGCCTCAGCCTCCCAAGTAGCTAGGACTACAGGTATGCACCACCATGTCCAGCTAATTTTTTTTTGTATTTTTAATAGAGACAGATTTCACCATGTTGGCCAGGATGGTCTCGATCTCTTGGCCTCATGATGCGCCCACCTCAGCCTCCCAAAGTGCTAAAAATCCCCCCTTTTAAAGTATACAATTGAGTGGCTTTTAGAATATTCAGAGTTGTGCAACCATCACTACTAATGTCAGAACATTTCACTACCCCTAAAAGAAACCCCATATGACAGATTCTGATGCCGCCAGGAGCCCCATACTACCAGCCGTGGTCAACCCCACCTTGTTCTTCAACATTGCCATCAACAGCAAGGTGCTGGGCTGCATCTCCTTTGAGCTGTTTGCAGACAGGTTTCCCAAGACGGCAGAAAACTTTTGTGCTCTGAGCACTGGAGAGAGAGTATTTGGTTAAAAGGGTTTCTGCTTTCACAGAATTATTCCAGGGTTTATGTGTCAGGGTGGTGACTTCACACGCCATAATGGCACTGGTGGCAAGTCCATCTACGGGCAGAAATGTGATGATGAGAATTTCATCCTAAAGCATACAGGTCCTGGCACCCTGTCCATTGCAAATGCTGGACCCAACACAAACGGTTCCCAGTTTTGCATCTGCACTGCAGAGACTGAGTGGTTGGATGGTAAGCATGTGGTCCTTGGCAAGGTGAAAGAAGGCATGAATATTGGGGAGGTCATGGAGCGCTTTGGGTCCAGGAATGGCAAGGCCAGCAAGAAGATCACCATGGCTGACTGTGGACAACTCGAATAAGTTTGATTTGTGTTTTATCTTAACCACCATTCCTTCTGTAGCTCAGGAGAGTGCCCTCCACCCCATTTGCTCGCAGTGTCCTAGAGTCTTTGTGCTCTCACTCAGTTCCCTTTGGGTTCCATGTCTGTCTTGTTCCCTTCCCTGCCTAGCTGGACTGCAGAGTTTATGATTATAAAATAAAAACTGAATAACAATTGCAAAAAAAAAAAATAAGAAAGAAAGAAAACTCATGCCCTCTGTCAGTCACTCTGTTTTCCTCCTCCCCCAAGCCCCTGACAAGCACTAATCATAGAGACAGGCAGTTTCTGTCTCTATGGATTTGCCTATTCGGGACATTTCACATAAACAGAGTCATACAATATGTGGCCTTTTGTGACTGACTTTTTTCTTTTTTTTCATGTTTGTTTTTGAGATGAAGTTTCGCTCTTGTTGCCCAGGCTGGAGTTCAATGAGGCAATCTCAGCGCACTGCAACCTCTACCTCCCAGGTTCAAGTGATTCTCCTGCCTCAGCCTGCTGAGTAGCTGGGATTGGAGGCACACTCCACCATGCCTGGCTAATTTTTGTATTTTTAGTAGAGACGGGGTTTTGCCATGTTGGTCAGGCTGGTCTCAAACTCCTGACCTCAGGTAATCCACCCACCTCAGCCTCCCAGGCCTGAGCCACCATGCCCGGCCTGGCTTTTTTCAGTTAGCATACCAGTTTCAAGGTTCATATATATTATATAATATGTAACGACTTCATTCCTTTTTATAGCTGAATAAATACTCCACTGTATGACTTTTCCACATTTTGTTTATACAGTAATCAGTTGATGGACATTGGGATTGTTTCTAAAGTTTAGCTATTATGAAGAGTATTATGCTGCTATGAACATTGGCGTACAAATTTTTGTGTAAGTATGTTTTCAATTCTCTAGAAGTAGAATAAGGTCACATGGTAATTCTATGTTATACATCTTGAAGAACTGCCAATCTGTTTTCCAAAGTGGCCTCACCATTTTACCACCCACTAGCAATGTAAAAGGATTCCAATTTCTCCATCTCTTTGCCAACATTCGCTATTATCTTTATTTTTTCCATCTTAGTGGGCAGAAGTGTTTCTCATGTGATTTTATTTGGATTTCCCTGACAACTAGTGAAGTTGAACATCTCGTCCATGTGTTCACCATTTGTATATTTCCTTGGATAATGTCTATTCAAATCCCATTTTTAAATTGAGTTATTTGTCTTCTTTCTTGAGTTAGTTGAGTTCTTTTTTTAAAAAATAAGTTGTGGTTTTTTTAAGAGACTGGATCTCACGGTGTTGCCTAGCCTGGAGTACAGCGCCTAATGACAGGCACAGTCATGGCGCACTACAGCCTCCAGCTCCCGGACTTAAGCGGTCCTGCCTCAGCCTTGTCAGTAGCTGGGATCCCAGGTGTGTGCCACCATGCTGGCTATAAGAGGTTTTATATATTCTGAAAACAAGTCTCATACATAGTCCCTCCCTTATCTAAAGTTTTGCTTTCTGATGTCTCAGTTACCTGTAGCTGACCTTGGTCCAAAAATATCAAATGGACAATTTCATGAACAAACAATTCATAAGTTACATTGCGTGTCATTCTGAGGAGAGTGATGAGATTTTGGCTGGCTCAAGACAAATCGTTCCTTTGTCCAGCAGAGCCACAATATACATGCGACCCGCCTACTAGTCACTTAGGGGCCATCTCAGTTATTAGGACTGTCACAGCATGGCAGTGCTAGAGTTCAACTAACCCTTATTTTACTTCATAATGGGCCCCAAAGCGCAAGAGTACCCGTGCCTGCAGTTTGGATCTGCCAGAGAGAAGCCAAACAGTGCTTCCTTTAAGGGAAAAGGTGAAAGTTCTCAGCTTTGGAAAGAAAAAGATCGGCTCTGTGTTGAGGTTGCTAAGATCACGAATCTTGTATCCGTGAAATTTTGAAGAAGGAAAAAGAAATTCATGCTAGTTTTGCTGCCACACCTCAAACTGCGAAGGTTGTAGCCACAATGTGTGATTAGTGCTTAGTTAAGAAGGAAAAGGCATTGTATTTGTGAAGACAGAAACGGGAATGTGTCCTGATTGTGGTGCCAGAAAGCACTGAGCCTACAGGAAGAGGTCAGCAAAAGAGCCCCTGAAAAGTGACTCCAAGCCATTCACTGCAAGGGATGGTTACACAGATGCTGGAACACAGAAGGTCAATAGTAGCTTGATGTTACATCACGCTTAACTCGATATCATTCACCTCACTTCATCTCATCACATCCGTGTTATGCCACTGTGCTCACCATCACAAGAATGGTGAGTATAGCACAAGAAGATATTTTGAGAGAGAAAGAGAGAGATCACATTTACATAACTTTTATTATATTTTTATAATTTTTCTATTATTAGTTATTGCTAATCTCTTACTGTACCTAATTTGTACATTAACCCTTGTTATAGGTATGTATGTATGGGAAAAAACATAGTGTGCATAGGGCCCAATGCTTCCTTCAATTTCAGGGAATCTTGGAATGTACCCTGAGGATAAGGGGGGCTGCTATACTACACACGTTACAAATATCTTCTCTCACCCCCTGGGTTGTCTTTTCATTTTCTTGATAGTGTCCATTAAAGCACAAAAGTTTTAAATTTTGGTGAAGACCAATTTATCTATTTTTTCTTTCATCACTTAAGCTTTTGGCGTTGTATCTAAGAAACCATTGACTGCCTAATCCAAGGTCACAAAGATTTATGCCTATGTTTTCTTCTAAAAGTTTTATGGTTTTAGTTCTTACATCAAGATCCATTTTGAGTTTTTTGTTTTGTTTTGTTTTGTTTTCTTTTTTGAGACAGTGTCTTACTCTGTCACTCAGGCTGGAGTGCAGTGGCATGATCGTGGTTCACTGCAGCCTCAACCTCCTGGGCTCAAACGATCCTCCCATCTCAGCCTCCCAAGTAGCTGGGACTATAGACATGTGCCACCACGCCCAGCTAATTTTTTTGTAGAGATGAGGTTTCACCATATTGCCCAGGCTGGTCTATAACTCCTAAGCTCCAGTGATCAGCCCACCTCAGCTTCCCAAAGTGCTGGGATTACAGGCATGAACCACTACACCCAGCCCCAAATTTTGTATATCATATAATAAAGGGGTCCAACTTCATTCTTTTATATGTGGAAATCCAGCTGTTCCAGCACCATTTGTTAAAAATATTTTCTTCCCCATTTAATCGCCCTAGTAGCCTTGTCAAAACCAATTGAACATAATTGTAAGGGTTTACTTCTGGACTCTCAATTCTATTCCATTGTTGAGCATATTTTTGAGCACTGTTTTTCTCTCCTGTGGTAGCTGGTGACCTGTACTTCCTGGAAGAGAGATGATCAGAGGTTCCTAAGCCAACTGAGTTTCCTCGCGTGGGTCAGGTCTCTGTGGCTCTCTGTGCCAGCCTATTCATAATGACATCCTCCTGCAGGATTTGAGCCTTCTTCTTTGTTGTGACAGCAGCCGAGGAGGTGGCTGACTGCCCAGACTGTCTTATCTCTTTCCTACCTCTTAAGGTTATTGTAAATACCAAATTAGGCTGTTTATACACAAGAATTTCGCACTAAAGCACGATACAAATGTAAGCTATACCTTTCTGTTTATCCTTCTCCTTCATGAGTAAGACTCTAAAAATAGAAGATATTTTTAATTTTTACTCATTGGGCTTAAAGATACAGTGTCTATATTATTGCAAATTCCAAATTAATGAAGTCTGGTTCTTCACGTGTTATTCCTGCAGGAGGCTGTGAGCTCACCCCCGGAGTGTGAATAAGAGTGTGGGTCATTTCCTCTCTCCTCTACACCCTTCTTTGGATGAGGTTGTGCCCTGTGCCAGCCATCGTGCTAAACTCTGGGAAAACCACAGAGAATAAGCCAGACACTATCCCTGCCCTCCAGGAACATACAATTTAATGAAGAAGCTGGGAGATTTAAGTCATTCTAATAAAGTGCGACATTGAGGGAGGTGCAAGGTGATGCCTCCCCCAGCCCTGGTATCAGCTGCTCCAGGTCCAGGAGAAGACTTCGATGATCTTCCAACTCTGTTGGAAGTGGAGGCAGAAGCTGTTTAGCTGACACAGTCCCTAACCCAGGGTCTATAGACATTGTGGAAATGCCGGTCGCACAGTCAGACCAGAGCATGAACCAGCAGAAGCAAGACCCGCCCTCCATCCTCCTGAACAGAGTTCTCAGGAGCTCTTCAGAGCAAAGCTGGCCTCTGGCTGAGGGTCTCTAGATACAGGTTAGGCTTCAGGCTCTTCTCCCCTCCACTCATCTCCCCTCCCTTGGACCCCTCCTTCAGGGGCTGACAGGGCCCCACTCTAGTCTCTCCCTGACCCAAGCCTCTGCCGGCAGAGAGACTGCTTCCTCCCAGAAGACAGCAGCTCATTTGCACACAGACATCCACAGCCCTCAAAACCTGGAAGAACAAGCTGTTTGGACTCCTGAGAGCAGGGTGGCTCCTGGAAGGAGAGCCCAGGCCACCACCTTGCCCTCCCCTACCCTCAATGGGGCTGCTCTGACCACAAATGCCCAGCCATGCAGCCGGCCCTGCAGTGCACCCATGTCCCCTGGTACCCACTGACTCTCCAAGCCAAACTGGGCAGGGAGGACTTGTGAGGGAAAACCGCAGGTTGGGAAGGAGGTTGGCAAAGGGGGCCAGGGCCCAGGCCTGCCCCCAGCTCTCCTCTCACTGGCTCCTTTCCGGCCAGTGTTTAACAATGCCCTGCCTTCTTCCCCTAGGGCTGGGGACAGCCACCTTCCTCCTCACCCCACCGCCCCCTCTCCGCTGACACCACATCATCTGACAAGTCAGCGCAATCTCACGGGGGTACATGGTGTCACAGCCTCCTGCACACACACTCCATGCTGCACAGCAAGCCACACGTGTCCCTCAGAGCCCCAGACAGCAGCCCCCACTCATCCAGAAGCCCAAGTCATTCCCAGCAGCCCCCAGCAGCCTAATGGGTTGGGGTCTCAGGAGCAGCTGTCCCTGGCTCCTTCCCTGATCCCACCGCCCAGCCTCAACCCACGGTTCCTCCATCTCCCCACCTCCCACCGTGCCATCGGGCGTCTGTCAGGGTGAAGGGGCCTCCTTCCTCTGGGGGCAGATGCCATGGTGCTGAGGTGATCTCCACAACCGCCCTGTGCGCCAAAAGGACAACACCGTCCTCCCTCCCCACTTGTCACTTTGAGGGACACGTGGATGAGACAGGAAGACAGGGGAGTGTGGAGACCTGAGGTGACTTGGAGCAAGCCTCTCAACCTGAGAGGCAGTTTCTTTATCTGTAAAATGAGGGGGTTGTTCGCATCTCTGAGGCTTTATGTAGCTCTCAAAGCCTGCCAGCCTCGGGCTCTAGGACTCAGTAGGGATCCTGTGTGATGTTTTCTGCTGAACGACTGACTGGCAGCCCGTGTCCCCGGGGGAAGAGGGCAGGCGCTTCAAAGCTCCTACGCTCTGTGGCTCCCTCTCCCAGAGCAGCGCCCCCTTTCTCTCCCCCTTCCTCACAGCCCCCACTCCAAGCCCCAGGTGCGCCAGCTGCCCTGAGCCTCTGCGACACCTCCCCGAGGCGCCTGCAGGACACCTAAGGTCTCCCGCCACACCCGGCAGGCGACGTCCCCGCCTCTCGACCACGGCCTGGTGAAGAAGCCCGCCGGGACCCATCGGCCCCATCCCCGCTGCCCGAGCGGCGCCTGCAGACAGCTCCCGGGGCCCGGCCTTGTCACTCCGGAGCCGGGAAGGACCGGGGGGTTGGGCCGGAAAATCTAGCCGGAGGCCGCCGGGCTCCTGAGCCCCAGCCGAGGCTGCGCGGCCGCGCGGTGGGCAGGCTCGGGTGTTCTGGCAAACTGCCGGGTCTTCAGAAGAGTGGAGGCCCTTTCCCCAGCTTCCTCAGCGGGATCCCGATCCAGAGCCACCCCACCACCCCCGGGCTGCACCTTGGCCCCTCCCCGGCCCGCGCCCCTGCCTGGGGCGGGCCAGGAATCTCGGCCCGCGCGGCTGGGGACTTTGGAGCCGAGGAGGAAGCCGCGGCGGGGCGGGGGCGGGGGTGTGTCGGGTTTTATAACCCGCAGGCCGGCCGCGGCGCCGAAGAGGGGGCAGCGTTGAGCACTGCGCACCGCGCAATGGGGGCCGCCTCCGGCCACCTGGGGCCGGGGCCGCCGCTGCCGCTGCTACTGCTACTGCTGCTGCTGCTGCCGCCGCCGCCCGCCCTGGCGCTGGACCCCGGGCTACAGCCCGGCAACTTTCCCGCCGACGAGGCCGGGGCGCAGCATTTTGCGCAGAGCTACAATTCGAGCGCCGAGCAGGTGCTGTTCCAGAGAATAGCTGCCAGCTGGGCGCACGACACCAACATCACCGCGGAGAATGCGCGGCGCCAGGTGGGCGCCCGGGCCCGGGCGGGGGCGGGGCGGGGCCGCGGCGGCCAATCACAGCGCGCGGCCAGCTTGCGGGGCGGGCAGGCGGGCGCCCCGGGCCCGAACCCCACCCCGACCCCCCACCCCCGCCCCAACCGTCAGCCACAGGGCCGGAGCGCCGGGCTACTAGGACGGCCTGCGCCCCACCATGCACGAGTTGGATGGATGAGGCAGGCTCCTCCGAGACCGGGATCCCAGGACGCCGCAGCCGGGGACCGGGCAGGGGCCACGGATCCTTCGCCGATGGTGCTGGGCTTGGCTCTGGGGCCCCGAGCTGTCGGGCCGCTGCCTGGTCACCTCTGGACGCTGTCGCTGTCACCGCCCTGCACTGTCCATTCACCTTCCACTCGCCCAGCCTCTTTTTGGTCCCAGTTTCTGCTCTACCGTTCCCATGAGGCAGATTCCCCCTAGAAGGAGGAAACGCGGCTTCCGCAAACTCGTCTTCCGCAGGGATCTCCGCAGGGATCTCCCCAAGGCCCAGGCCCTGGAAGCCCTTGGCCTTCCTCCCCTCCCCCAGCACCATGGCCTCCCCTCTATGGCGTGCACCTAAGCGAGGTCCTCCCTACACCCTCCCTGCGCTCCTGGTGCCCACAGGAGGAAGCAGCCCTGCTCAGCCAGGAGTTTGCAGAGGCCTGGGGCCAGAAGGCCAAGGAGCTGTATGAACCGATCTGGCAGAACTTCACCGACCCGGAGTTGCGCAAGATCATCGGAGCTGTGCGCACCCTGGGCCCTGCCAACCTGCCCCTAGCTAAGCGGCAGCAGGTGGGCTGAGGGCCAAGGCAGAGCTGGGAGCGGCCTCCCACTGCCCCATCGTAGGGGTCGGAGGAGAGCAGCCCAGTAGGGAGGGAGGGACCCTGGCATCCACATGGGCCCTGGCTGAAGGGAAAGCCCAGGTAAGCACAGAATGGCTTCCCAAAGCCCTGATTTTTCTTGGAGACGGGGTGGGGAGCTACTTTCTATTAAAGGAAGCATTCTGAAATAGGAAGCCAAATTCAAGTAAGCTTGTCCCTAGGCTGCTTGATGAGCTTCCTTGAAAGGGTTGAGAAGGGCTGGGTGAGGTAGCTCACGCTTATAATCACAGCCCTTTGGGAGGCTGAGGTGGGTGCATCGCTTGAGCCCAGGAGTTTGAGACCAGCCTTCCCAACATGGCAAAATCCTGTCTCTAAAAAAACAATACAAAAAACTTAGCTGGGCTTGGTAGTACATGCACTTACAGTCCCAGCTACTGTGGAGGCTGAGAGGGAGGGATCACCTGAGCTGAGAAGGTCAAGGCTGCAGTGAGTGATTATTGCACCACTGCACCCCAGCCTGTACAGCAGAGTTCCCCCCACCCCTGCAAAAAAAAAAAAAAAAAGGAAAAAAAGAGGTTGAGAAAGACAGAAGTCACCAAAGCCGGAGAATGGGAGGGATCTGCCCTCACTGCAGGGCAGCACCAAGCTGGGACTTGACCGTGACCCTGACTTTCAAGACTCCTGTCTCCCACTCCACAGGCTGCCTCCACTGGCAGGAGACTCAGGTGTTAGTGATCAGAAGTGCCCCCGTGCCACTGAGTGGCCTTGTCCAAGCCACATCCCCTCTGTGGGCTCCTTCTTCTAGCAGCGAGGGAAGGGAAGGGAAGGGCAGATGTCCTGGGGGCTGGCTGGTCACCGGAACATTCCTCCCCTCTGACTCCCCAGTACAACATCCTGCTAAGCAACATGAGCAGGACCTACTCGACTGCCAAGGTCTGCTTCCCCAACAAGACTGCCACCTGCTGGTCCCTGGACCCAGGTACCGCCTTGTGGCTCCCCAGCGCCCCCGCATTGCCCTGCTGCACTCGAGACCGTGCAGTTGTGTAGGGTCTGTGGAGAGAGCAGATAAACCCAAAGGCATTGCGCTTCCTCCAACTGGGGCAGGGCAGTGCAGATGCCCCCATGCCCTGCTTCTCTTGGCAAATGGACTTATCGAACCTCCAGCTGGAAGGTTGGAAGCCAGGCCTGCACCCATGCCCCACCTGTGTGTGTGCCTCAGCCTCTCCCATCACCCCTAGGCCTTCCTCCTGGCTGCATGGTTTGCCCTTTGGTGGGTCCTCTCACGTTCCCCAAGAGCCCTCAGGCCAGGGACCCTTCCTGGCTTCCCCTTAAACCCCACTCCAGCCCCATTTACATGCAGCTTTGAGGAAGGCACTCCATCCAATAGGCCACCAAACTTCTGTCTGAGTTTTGGCCTTTGGGTGTCCCCTTGGTGTCAACCACCTTAGATGGTCATGTCTCCAGTGGCAGGGGCCCTGCTTGGGTGTTTCTGTAGCTCCTGGACCCCTTCCACTTGGCTTGTAGGTGGCCCCTGGACGCTGGTGGGGGCGGTGAGGACTGGTGCAGCCTCTGGGGAGGCAGTTGCAGATTTTGACATGTAGGCCTCCTCACCGACCCTGCCTGCCTGTGTCTCAGAACTCACCAACATCCTGGCTTCCTCAAGAAGCTACGCTATGCTCCTGTTTGCCTGGGAGGGCTGGCACAACGCCGCAGGAATCCCACTGAAACCGCTGTATGAGGATTTCACTGCCCTCAGCAATGAAGCCTACAAGCAGGATGGTGAGCAGGCCCTTCCCTGTCCAGGAACCGTGCCAGGTGCCCTCTCGGCTGTTCCCTCGGAGCCCCAGCCCAGAGGCAGGCAGAGCAGCTGGGACGATGATTCCAGACGGCCCTGAGTTTCCCAGCAAGTGGAAATGGGACTGGCCTGCACCCAGTGTGCCTGGGCCATGCTGCCGGCCTGCCCCACATGGCCATCCTGTGGTGGCTCCTGACTCTAGTGCTCCTCTTTGCCTCTGGCACCCTCCAGGATCTGTTTAGCTGCCTGCAGCTAGTTAGAAATTGTAGAGTGGCAGCCCCCAAGCCAATGTTCCAGCTAGCTGCAGATCCATGGGCCTCAAGCCAGTGGAAGAGCTGACTGATAGCTGAGAGGCTGAGGTCTGAGCCTTTGGGTTCAGCTGCATACCCCCGCCCCCGATGCCCCCAGGCTTCTCAGACACGGGGGCCTACTGGCGCTCCTGGTACAACTCCCCCACTTTCGAGGACGATCTGGAGCACCTCTACCATCAGCTGGAGCCCCTCTACCTGAACCTCCATGCCTTCGTCCGCCGCGCACTGCATCGCCGATACGGGGACAGATACATCAACCTCAGGGGACCCATCCCTGCTCATCTGCTGGGTAAGGACCTGGCCTTACCTCCACATGAGTTCCAGGGAAGTGTTGGTCCAGGGTTGGGGTGGGGAGATGTCCAGGGTAAGGGAAGTCGGGTCGTGACCATCACATCTCATGTGTGGGGCATCATACTGTTCGCTTTGCACGCGGCAGACCATTCACGATCCCACTTTATAGATGGGGACCCTGAGGCTTAGGGTCGTGAGGGACCCAGTGGTCAGAGAACTAGGGGTCAATCCAAAGGCTCTGGCCCCGGGTCCAGAGGAGGAGCCATCAACCTAGTTCATACCTAAGGAAACAAGCCCCATGGCCCTGCCTCAGGGTTGAGTGGCCAGGACCTGGCACAGCCAGAAAGGACGGTGGCAGCATCTGGCATCCCCAGGACATGTGGCCCTCAGAGGAGTGTGGGTGGGACTGATGTGTGAGATTCCTAGCTGTAAGCCACTCCTGTAGCCCTTGAGGGCCCCAGGGTTCAGAAGCTGGCCCCAGGGTGCTGCTCATCGAGGCATGGAAAAGCTGGCACAGCCAGGCAGGAAGCCAAGCTGTCCCCCTCCTCATCTAGGAGACATGTGGGCCCAGAGCTGGGACAACATCTACGACATGGTGGTGCCTTTCCCAGACAAGCCCAACCTTGATGTCACTAGTTCTATGCTGCAGCAGGTAAGCTCTGGGCTCAGGCCTGGAGTGGCAGGGCTGCAGGGAGCAAAAAGAGGGAGTCAGAGATGGGCACAGGGGCGGGAAGGGGTCAGGTACCGAGCAGCAGCCTGGTGTGTTTGTAGGAGCAGTGAGCTGGGGTCGGTGCCCTTGGTGAGGTGCCAGCTCCTCCCTCCAGGCTCCATGGCGGCCGGATAAGAGGAGCAATGAATATTCACTCATCTGCTGTGGGCAGTGAGGGCCCTGCCTCGAGGAGTGGAGGCCACAGAGCAGAGAAGCTTTCATGCACAGGGAGCTGACCCGAGAGGGGGACTCCAGACCTGTCCCCAGACCAGCCAGAGCAGGCTCCTCCTGACCTGTCTCCCCACCCCGCCTCCAGGGCTGGAATGCCACACACATGTTCCGGGTGGCAGAGGAGTTCTTCGTCTCCCTGGGGCTCTCCCCCATGCCTCCAGAGTTCTGGGCAGAGTCGATGCTGGAGAAGCCGGCCGACGGGCGGGAGGTGGTGTGCCATGCCTCAGCTTGGGATTTCTACAATCGGAAAGACTTCAGGTCTACACATGGGAAGAGCAGGGTTCTGGGTCCCTGGGAAAGGCAGGCAGCCCAGGCACGGGGAAGCTGTTTCCCAGGCCTGCCTCTACCCTGCCTCAGCACTGGCTGAGAGCTGGTCTATTCCAGGGCTAGGGGGCATAGGAGGCCCAGTAGTCCACCTTTCCTGGCAGCTTTGACAAATAGTCACCTCTGTACCTTGGAACAGAGGAAGAAGGCCAGAGTGCTGGTGAGCCAGGGCAGGGTAAAGAATTTGCTTGTTTCAGCTGGGCACAGAGGCTCACATCTGTAATCCCAGCACTTTGGAAGGCCAAGGTGGGTGGATCACCTGAGGTTAGGAGTTCGAGACCAGCCTAGCCAACATGGCAAAACCCCATCTCTCTACTAAAATACAAAAAAAAAAAAAAAAAAAAATGCTGGGGGTGGTGGCAGGCACCTGTAATCCCAGCTACTCAGGAGGCTGAGGCAGGAGAATAGCTTGAACCCAGGAGGCAGAGGTTGCAGTGAGCTGAGGTCACGCCACTGCACTCCAGCCTGGGTGAAAAAGCGAGACTCTGTCTCAAAAAAAATTTTTTTTTGCTTGTTTCTACTTCGGCTTCATGCCCCAGGGTCTCTCAGGTGCCAATCTGCCCTGTGCTCTGGCCCTGCCCTGTCCTGCCCCTCCTTCACCCTCACCCTTGCCCTCTCTATGCACCAGGATCAAGCAGTGCACACGAGTCACGATGGACCAGCTCTCCACTGTGCACCATGAGATGGGCCATGTGCAGTACTACCTACAGTACAAGGACCAGCCCGTCTCCCTGCGCGAGGGCGCCAACCCCGGCTTCCATGAGGCCATCGGGGACGTGCTGGCGCTCTCCGTCTCCACTCCTGCACATCTGTACAAAATCGGCCTATTGGATCATGTCACCAATGACACGGGTATGGAAGGACGGAGAGGCCCCCGCCCAGCCTCACCTACACCCCGCTCCACCCCGCAGCGGGACCTCACTTGCCCCACTCAGCTCTGCCCTTCTGCCTCCCAGCCCCAAGTCAGGCAGGGTTCAGGATCCACCCAGAGCCTCACAGCGCACACTGAGCCTAGCTCAACACACCTGAGGGTCCTCTTCTAACCAGGGCCCAGGGTCTCGAGGGCCAGCCTTACCTTCTCTGTACCTTCCCAGCCTCACTTCCTGTTGCCCCCCCAGCCCACCACTCCTAGGGGACCCCTTTCTCCCTCTGACCTCCTCTCCCCTCTCATCTCCCAACAGAAAGTGACATCAATTACTTGCTAAAGATGGCACTGGAAAAAATTGCCTTCCTGCCCTTTGGCTACTTGGTGGACCAGTGGCGCTGGGGGGTCTTTAGTGGGCGTACCCCCCCTTCCCGCTACAACTACGACTGGTGGTACCTTCGGTGAGAGGATGGGTAGAAAGCCCTCACCCAGATAGCCCTCCCCAGCCTCCTGACTCAGCCAGTTCTAGCCTCTCCTCTATAATGATGTCCCCCTCCTGTGACCCACTGCCTTCTCCTTTCCTGCCTGAAACTCCCTCCACCAGGAAGTCTTCCCCAGTTCCTCAGGATGGGGAAGCGTTGCTGGGTTGGAAATGCCTTTTCTGCAAAAGCTAAATTCATCTATGTGCAACCTCTAGGCCCTAAGACAATTTAACCATCCTTTTCCAGAACCAAGTATCAGGGGATCTGTCCTCCTGTCACCCGAAATGAAACCCACTTTGATGCTGGAGCAAAATTTCATGTCCCAAATGTGACACCATACATCAGGTACTAGCACCCCTACCCCACCCGCCCCAGTACTGTCACACACCCAGTCCCCCTCTCCTCCTCCTCTGATCCTAGCTGCTTCATCCCCAGGGCTTGTCCCCATGCTCTTCCTGATCCAAAGGCCTGCAGTTAGAGTGGCCCACTCTCCTGAGCCTGTCTTGGATCTCCCTTCTCCCACAAGATAACTTCTGGTCCAGCCTCTGCCCTGCAGGAAGCTGGATGGTACCTGGGCAAGGGACCCCTGCTCCTGCCTCCCATGATCTTCCCTAACTCCCACCTGTCCCTGCAGGTACTTTGTGAGTTTTGTCCTGCAGTTCCAGTTCCATCAAGCCCTGTGCCAGGAGGCAGGCTATCAGGGTGCACTGCACCAGTGTGACATCTACCAGTCCACCAAGGCAGGGGCCAAGCTCCGGTGTGTGACGGGAAGCGGGGGCAGGTGGGAGGCAGAGGGGAGTGGCTGGCAGAGGGTATGGCAGGAGGCAGCTGGCTGCTCCGATGGGGTGGGCCGCCGATCACAGAGCTGGACTGATGTGGGTGCCTGTCTCCTCACTCTCTCATCAAGTATTTATTGAGTGTGCTTTCTGGCTGGCACAAAGTGAGACAAATGCCCCCTGCCACCCTCACAGATCCGAGCCCCTGGGGTCTTATTGCCGAAGTTCCCACAGTCCAGTGGTGGGGCGGGGGGCGGAAGTGGCCAGGGGCATGTGGGCTGGGGCCCAGGAGCAGACTCCAGCCTGAGTCCCCCGTGCCCATGGTACCCATTCTGCCTAAAAGGAAGGTGCTGCAGGCTGGCTCCTCCAGGCCCTGGCAGGAAGTGCTGAAGGAGATGGTCGGCTCAGATGCCCTGGATGCCCAGCCACTGCTCGACTACTTCCAGCCAGTTACCCAGTGGCTGCAGGAGCAGAACCAGAAGAACGGCGAGGTCCTGGGCTGGCCAGAGTACCAGTGGCGCCCACCGTTGCCTGACAACTACCCGGAGGGCATTGGTAAAGCCCCGAGTGAGGGTGGCGCAGGGCTAAGGCGGGTCCTCAACTCTGGGCTCAGCCCAGGCCCCAGGTTCCTGGTCATCTCCCCCCAGCTGATCCCTGGCACCCTGTCCTAGAGGGCCAGGCAGCCCGCCCCCCACCCAGCTCATCAGCAGGGCCTAGAAGTGGGGACAGGCATGTCTTTCCCCCAGCATTCTAGAGAGGGTATGCTCAGACCTGAGTGTCCCCCACCCCCACCTCCAGGGCCAGACACAGGGCTCTATGAGGTCACACTGCGGGCTCCGCTCTTATTGGCCAGGGGACAGTGGCTGCAGGGCTCTGCTCTCCTGCGGCCATGGGCCAAGGTTGGGCTACTGCAGGACTTCCCAGCCTCCTCTTCCTGCTGCTGTGCTACGGGAACCCCCTGCTGGTCCCCAGCCAGGCGGTAACCAGACAAGTGACTGTCACCCATGGGACAAGCAGCCAGGCAGCAACCAGCAGCCAGACAACCACCCACCAGGCGACAGCCAGCCAGACATCAGCCCAGAGCCCAAGTGGGACTGTGCAGGGCAGGGGCAGGGCAGCCGGGGTGGGAGAGGGGGGGCCAGGTAGGGACAGGGGCAGGGTACAAGGGGCTGGGAGATGGTTAACAGTTTCGCATGAGACCACAAACCTGGAGAGGGGAGGGAGAGGCTTGTCTGTTCCCCCCTCTCTGTCCCACAGACCTGGTGACCGATGAGGCTGAGGCCAGGAAGTTTGTGGAGGAATATGACCGAACATCCCAGGTGGTGTGGAACGAGTACGCTGAGGCCAACTGGAATTACAACACCAACATCACCAAAGAGACCAGCAGCATTCTAGTGAGAGCCACCTCCCCACCTCCAAACCTGCGCATATGCACAGACACACAGAGATGCTCTCCCGCTCACCATGCACAGCGGGGCTGCCACCACGTTTTAAATTGAATGTTTAAAACAGCACTCAATTTCAGATTTTGGTGGACATTTACTGAATGCCTGAGCAATGCTCCTTTCCTTAAACATCAGTCTCTGGGAGGCCGAGGTGGGAGGATCACTTGAGGCCAGGAGTTGGAGACTAGCCTGGGCAACATAGCAAGATCCCGTCTCTATTGAAACAAATAAACGAAAATCAATCTCTAGTAACAGAATAATTTGTACATACATAAGTGGTGCTCAAGTCATTTTTTAAAAGACTGAAAGCCCCCGTTTGTCTCCTCTACAAAAGGGGGCTACGCTTCCTCTCTCCCCTCCTCCCCTGCCTGTTTGGCTGAGCACAGATTACGCCACGGTGAGCCACACAGTTACTGTTCCTTGGCACTTCAACCTGTTGCCTCATCTTTTTCTCAACAGCCTTGCAAAATAGTCGGTGATCTTATTCCCATTTTACAGATGGAATTTGGTATTAACTCTGAGGTTCAGAGAGGCCACAGAGCTAATAGCAAGCTGGCTCCTCCCTAAGAGCCTTTAAGACACGTGGGGGGCTTCTCTTCTCTGTCCCTGCCTGAATATGCGTGGCTTGACCGAGGGCATCCGGGGAGGGTGAGCACTGCACCCAGGACGTCAGCAGTCCAGCTTGCAGAGGGTCTTAGAGGCAAAGGCTGCAACTTCATTCCACTGCCCCTCACCGCCACCTCCAGTCCTCAGCTCCCCCGTGGGGCCTCCTGCTCAGAGGCTGTTCCAGAGCTCCTGGGCCCCATGACACCATCCCCCTGTGCCCTCAGCTGCAGAAGAACATGCAGATAGCCAACTACACACTGCAGTACGGCACCCAGGCCAGGAGGTTTGATGTGAGCCACTTCCAGAACACCACTATCAAGCGGATCCTCAAGAAGGTTCAGGACCTAGAACGGGCAGCGCTGCCTGCCCAGGAGCTGGAGGAGGTGTGTGGCTTGCAAGGAATGGGGAGAGGTGAATCCTGGGGCGGTGAGCCCAGCACAAGGTCTGGCCTGGCCTTCATGCTGCTTGATACACTCGATGAATCAAGTCATGGCTTATGCCATGCGATGTGCACCTCGGAATTGCTGAGAAGGCAGCGCTTGCCAGCTCTACCTGTCACCCCCCTCCCCCCCAGCCCATGGGATCTGGGAGCCATGCAGGCCGCAGAGAGACAGAGCGTAGAGGAGTACAGCTCATTGCCTCTCTCCTTCCTCCTGCAGTACAACAAGATCCTGTTGGACATGGAAACCACCTACAGCGTGGCCACTGTGTGCCACACAAATGGCAGCTGCCTGCAGCTCGAGCCAGGTGAGAGCTCACATGTGAGAATGAGGTGAGGGCTGGGGCCGGCAGGGGCCCGGGGGTGCAGGACGAGAGCAAAGAGTTGGGCTCCGCTCGCTCGTGGGGTCAGCATGTCCAGGAAATGCCCTTCCTTGTTTTCCATGAGGGAGGCTTCTCTGCCCACTGAGAGCCAGCACCTACTGCATACCACGCCCCCATCTGCTGCCCTCCCGCAGAGCCGCCCTCTGCATAAGGGTCCCTGCTCTCCTGTCCTCACTGCATGCCACCCCTCAGAGCAATGGGATCTCAAAGTTGTATTTCATGGGCCTGGACTCCATTGGGGGAAACTCATGGACTCTAGCTCCTCCTGGCCCCCTTTTGTGATCCTGCCCTTCACTTCCTCACCTTCTCTGGCTTTCCTGGACCCCTCTCCCAGTGACTGATAAGGAAACTGAGTCACACAGCCCCTGAAAACGCCAGACTAGAATCTGAGCCTCTGATTCCTCTCACTTCCCTCCCCCACTCCGCCACTTCCTGCTGTCCTCTCTGCTCTCTCCACTGGCTGGTCCTTACTGCAGCCCCTTAGAAAGAGCGCATCCCTGACATGGACCCACACACAGATCCCTCCCAGCTCCCTCTCAGCCCACCCTCTCCAGGCTTGGAGAACTTGAGGCATAAACATTCCTCCGTAAGTAATCTCCACCCAGAAATGGATCTTTCCTGTCCCAGCCCAGCTCCCACATTAGAACAATGACATATAGAAGGCGAAATGAAAAATAAACAGGAAAAACAGTTTTCCCAGGATGGGGTTTGGACTACAAGTTGTGGATGTGGGTATGCACACGCCAAGTGCGAGGGAGGCTGGCGGGGCGTGGTGGCTCACACCTGTAATCCCAGCACTTTGGGAGGCCAAGGCAAGTGGATCACTTGAGGCCAGGAGTTTGAGACCAGCCTGGCCAACATGGTAAAACCCCGTCTCTACTAAAAACACAAAAGTTAGCTGGGCGTGGTGGCAGACACCTGTAGTCTCAGCTACTTGGGAGGCTGAGGCACAAGAATCGCTTGAGCCCAGCCTGGGCAATATGGCAAGACCCCATCTCTAAAATACAATGGGATTTTTAAGATATCTTAGACCCCATCTCTAAAATACAAATAAAATACAAAAAATTAGTTGGGTGTGGTGGTGCACGCCTGTAGTCCCAGCTACTAGTGAGGCTGAGATGGAAGGATCGCTTGAGCCTGCAGTAAGCCGTGATGGCACCACTGCATTGCAGCCTGGGCAACAGAGTGAGACCCTGTCTCAAAAAAAAAAAGAAAGAAAGGAGAGAGGCTCCAGCACGCCCCTCAGAGGGCTGCTGAGGCTCTGCAGTTGTCTGCAGCCCGTGGCCCCAGGCGGGGAACCATAAGCCGCCTCCAGAGAGCCACTCCCATCCTTTCTCCCACTTCTCTAGACCTGCTGCCTATACAGTCACTTTTATGTGGTCTCGCCAATTTCATTCCAGCTCTGAAATTCTCTGAGCTCCCCTTACAAGCAGATGGGAGGTGAGCTAAGGGCTGGAGCTCAAGCTGTTCAACCCCCTATCAGATCTGACGAACGTGATGGCCACATCCCGGAAATACGAAGAACTGTTATGGGCATGGAAGGGCTGGCGAGACAAGACGGGGAGAACCATCCTCCAGTTTTACCCAAAATACGTGGAATTCATCAACAAGGCAGCCCGGCTCAACGGTGAGACCCTCCTGCCAACACCACTGGTGCTCCAGTCCCCTCAGGTTCCTCAAAGAGGTCCTCTGAGACCCCAATAGGGAAAGGTAGGTCCCAGGAGGAGGCAGGTGATAAGGAGGTGGGAGAGCCTGGCTGTGTCCCCTCTGTAGGCTATGTAGATGCAGGGGACTCCTGGAGGTCTATGTACGAGACGCCATCCCTGGAGCAAGACCTGGAGCGGCTCTTCCAGGAGCTGCAGCCGCTCTACCTGAACCTGCACGCCTACGTGCGCCGGGCCCTGCACCGCCACTACGGAGCCCAGCACATCAACCTGGAGGGCCCCATCCCTGCTCACCTGCTGGGTAAGGGCACACATCGGGCCTGGAGGAGAGTAAACATGAACACTGTGTGGGTGAGGGTGGGGACAGGGCTGACTAGAGGGTAGGGAGCCAGCTGGGGAGTGAGAGACTCCAGCCCTGGCGGAAGGTTGCCCAGGCTGGAGAGGGATGGGCACTGGGGATGGGAGCCCCCTGCTTGCATCTGATGCCACATTCACTGCAGACCCATGTTGGGCAAGTCACCATGGATATGGGGGAGAAGTTAATGATCTTGTTGGGGAGACCACAGCACCCACCACAGCTCACAGTGTGCGATCCTGGAGGGCGAGGAAGGGGCTGCAAGCGGAGCTGGGGAGGCTTGCCAAGAGGTGGCCTGTGAGCACGGCCTCGGAAGATGACAGGGTTTGACGGGTGGGAAGTGGGGGTTGGGAAGACAGGCACAGCGTTTGGGGCAAGGGAACTGGAACAAAGAAGAACCTGAGGATGTAAATCCTCTTCAACCCCGGACCCTGTTTTGCCACAGGCTGCAATCTCAGACACCCCGAATGTGTGAAGTAGGTGGTGGAGGACAGTAAGGGACAGCAGGGACTGAAGCAAAGCAGAGGCCACTGGTTCTCTGTCCCTATTGGGATGTTAGGAATACTTTCCTGGGGCAGAGAGACAAGACAGGGCACCAGACCATTTCGAAACCATAAGGGAGGCCCCAGAGGGCGGTCTGGCTGTGGGTCTAGCCCCTACATAGGCTGCGAGTCCTGCCCTCTTCAGCCTCTCTCTGCTGAGACAAAGAACATCTGGTGATGTCACAGTGGAGGTCAACTCACCAACTGGGAAATGCAGGCCCCAGGAAGAAAAGCAACGTGCCAAGCGTGGCCTGGGAGCTGGGGCAGAGCTGGCCCTGACAATTGGAAAAAAGGGAAAGGGAACCCACCACTGGTGCTGTCTCTCTCTCTCTTTCTCTCTCTGGCTCCCTCTCCCTCTCCTCTCATGTCCCCTCCATCCCTCTTCACTCTAACCCTCTCTCACTGGTTTGCATTTTAGACTTCACCTGATGTCAGCTGAAGCTTCACCACCCTTGGCCAGGAAAGAGCCTTGCGTCTAAATCTGTTTCCGAGCCTTCCACTCATCCTGACCTTCTTCCTTTTCCTCTGTCCTGGAGAATTATGCTCTTTTCTTAACCCCAGACTCAGAGGCATCAGCCTCTCCTGAAGGAGACGGCTGGTTCCTGCCAGGGTTACTGAGCTGCAGACAACTCCGACCTCAGGTGGCGCGGAGGGGACAGGCAGGGTGGCTGGTGAAGAGAGTGGCCTGCCAGCCTTTCAGTCCCAGCCATGTCACTTAGGAGCTGCAGAGCCCTGGGCGAGGGGGTCACTTAACTCTCCAGCCTCAGTTTCCTTTACTAGCCAAAGGGAATCATGACAGTACCTGGATGCAGACAGGATTGAAAGTGAATCTACACATTGCTCCTGGCACAGAGCCAATAAGGGGTGGCCGCGGGGTATAGGTGTTCTGAGGACCTGTAATGTCCTCACGTGTCAGCGGTTGCTAGTCACACTGGTCTCCACTGCTCATGGACAGTGAAGACCACCTGGATGCCCTGGTAACCAGCAAGGCGCCACCTAGAGCCAGGGCAGTAATGACCTACTGGGCTGGGTCTGCACACTGAAGATGTTGTATGTCAGATACCTCGAACCTTGCAAACAACAGGTGCTCAAGAAATGCCACTATGGGCTGGGGACGGTCGCTCACGCCTATAATCCTAACACTTTGGGAGGCCAAGGCAGGTGGATCACCTGAGGTCAGGAGTTAGAGACCAGCCTGGCCAACATAGTGAAATCCCATCCCTACTAAAAATACAAAAAATTAGCCAGGCATGGTGACAGGTGCCTGTAATCCCAGCTACTCAGGAGTCTGAGCCGGGAGAATTGCTTGAACCCAGGGGCAGAGGTTGCAGTGAGCCGAGATTGTGCCAGTGCACTCCAGCCTAGCAGATAAGAGCAGGACTGAGTCTTAAAAAAAAAAAAAAAGAAAAGAAATGCCACTATGATTAGCAGGACTGGGATCTGGAGCACTCTTCCTGCAGGAGGGCACTGAGCCTGAGAAGTAACATTTGTCCCTCCTCTCTCTGCCATCCCCCTCACCCGCCTCCAGGGAACATGTGGGCACAGACCTGGTCCAACATCTATGACTTGGTGGCGCCCTTCCCTTCAGCCACCTTGATGGACACCACAGAGGCCATGCTAAAGCAGGTCCGCACCAGCCCAGGGGAGGGGAGGCCCTGCAGGGATGGGAGGGGCCCTCTGATTCAGGAGTTCCCTCCAGTTTGGCCCTGCCCCTGCGGCCTCCACCGCAGCATGCAGTCTGTCCCCAGAACTCCCAGTTTGGACAGAACCCCCTCTTCTTGCAGGGCTGGACGCCCAGGAGGATGTTTAAGGAGGCTGATGATTTCTTCACCTCCCTGGGGCTGCTGCCCGTGCCTCCTGAGTTCTGGAACAAGTCGATGCTGGAAAAGCCGACCGACGGGCGGGAGGTGGTCTGCCACGCCTCGGCCTGGGACTTCTACAATGGCAAGGACTTCCGGTACATCCAGCTGGGGCCAAGGCCTCGTTCCTGAGCCCCATGGGCAAGGGAAGTGAGCCAAGCAAAGGCTCCACTCCCGTCCCCCAGCCGGAGCTAGCAGGGTGGGACGGGGACAGGGCCAGAGTTTGGGACTGAGGGTCTAGAGAGGCATTGGCTTCTGTCAGGAAAACCCCATCCACCTGCCTGGGGGCTTCTGAAGCGTGCAACAGCTCTGTCAGCCTGGCCACTGGGAAGTGCTCAAGGTCCCAGTCCTGGGTTTGAGCACAGTGGGCTGCCCAGCCTCCCTCCTTATGAGCAGCCCCTGCAGAGAGCTGGCCTCTCCCTGGAGGCAAGTACTGTGAAATACAGAGGCACACAAGCATGTCAGGGGCTCTGCACAGATCCACTCTTGCCCCTGACAGAGGCTCAGAAGCTGCCTTCCTTGGAGGATGGTGTCTTAGTTACCTATTGCTATGTAACCAAGCACCCCAGAGCTTAGCCGTACAGAACAATTAGTTGGCCAGGTGCAATGGCTCACGCCTGTAATCCCAGCATTTTGGGAGGCCAAGGTGGGTGGATCATGAGGTCAGGAGTTTGAGATCAGCCTGACCAATATGGTAAAACCCCGTCTCTACTAAAAATACAAAAATTAGCTGGGTGTGGTGGTGCACGCCTGTAGTCCCAGCTGCTCAGGAGGCTGAGGCAGCAGAATGGCTTGAACCCGGGAAGCAAAAGTTGCAGTGAGCCAAGATCGCGCCACTGCACTCCAGCCTGGGCGACAGAGCAAGACTGTCTCAAAACAAAAAACAAAAAACAGTTGATTATGCTCATGGTTTTATGGAAAGCACACAGTGGAAATTGCCTTTCTCTACAGGCACCCTCCACTGCGGACAGTGCTCACGGCCGGGATGCCTCAATTTGGGGCCATCTGTCCAGAGCCTCAGTTGTGGCTATTGCTTGAGGTCCTCAGTGTTTCCCATGAGGCAGATGTTGGGGCACATGTTCCCGCTGGCCTCTTCGTTCAGACGTCAGGTGCCTGGGGTGGGATGGCTGGAACAGCTGGAGGTGGGTCAGGAGTCTCTCCAGGCTAGCTTGAGCACCCAGCATGGCATGTGAGGTGGGCAGATTTATTTACTACCTGGCAGCCAGCATCCCCCACGGCAGCCAGGTCTCAAGGCTAAGTCCAAAACTGGCCCAGAGTCACTTCCGCCATGTTTCATTTGCTACAGCAAGTTACAGTTCACCCAGATTCAAGAGAAGGGGAAAAAGTCCCTCCCTCTGGGAAGAAGTGGCAAAATCTGTCACAGCTGAAATGTCTCTTACAAGGAGAGCAGACATGGGGAGCCTGGAATCAAACCCAATGGGCCCTTCCAGGCATGAGGACTGCAGCCGCAGGGTTGAGAGGACACAGAATCAGGGGGATGAGAGCCCTTGTGGAGTCTTCCCTTTTGTGGGGAGTCGAAGGAGAAGCTGAACACATCCCAGCCTCATTGTGGCCAGGATGCTGACAGCTCTCCCCACTCCACTGATGAGAATGACAGAAAAACAGGATTCACCTGAGACAAAAGGCTTCCGATTAGATCCAACAGAGAATTCCCTGCACTTTGAATTGGCTTGCAAAACAAGGAAGGGCTGGGCGTGGCGGCTCGTACCTGTAATCCCAGCACATGGGGAAGCCGAGGCGAGAGGACTGCTTGAACTCAAGAGTTTGAGACCAGCCTGTGCAACATAGCGAGCCCCTCATTTCATAAAAAATTAATAAATAAGCGAGAAGATGGGAGGATTGACAAGAGACAGTCGAACCTTGTGGCTTGGCAGCTCTGCAGCTGCCGTTCATCCTGGCCGTAAGAATTCTCGGGGTGAATAGGTTTGCTGCTGTTGAGTCACGTGAGATGCAGAATCACCCAGACAGTTGTTTCCTTCAGGGAGGAAGCCACTGGCCACATGTTTTAGAAAGTACACAGTGTCCTAGTGCCTCTAGAGCAAGCACTTCATATAGTCAGAAAGCAACAGGTGGTGGAGGCTGCAGTCATTCAGGAAAGTGGGAGGCAGAGTGGCCTGAATGACCTGACTGTAGGGGCTTCTGCCCCTGGATTCCCTCTTTCTCAGGCTCACTCAGCACTTCCCCTCCCCCTCCCTCCCTCAGTGCTGTGTTCCTGCCTGCTGCAGTGCTGGGGTCTGCCCTGGGCATAGCAAGGCCTGCTGTTCTTCTCCCCAGGGCTTCTCACTGTCCTCTCCCAATGCCCTCTTCCCCACTCCGCTGTTCCCAGGATCAAGCAGTGCACCACTGTGAACTTGGAGGACCTGGTGGTGGCCCACCACGAAATGGGCCACATCCAGTATTTCATGCAGTACAAAGACTTGCCCGTGGCCTTGAGGGACGGTGCCAACCCCGGCTTCCATGAGGCCATTGGGGACGTGCTAGCCCTCTCAGTATCTACACCCAAGCACCTGCACAGTCTCAACCTGCTGAGCAGCGAGGGTGACAGCTTTGGTGAGAGAGGGGCAGGAGGCCCTGGTGGGCTGAGGGCCAAGAAGGGGCGGTGAACTTGGGAGGTGGGAGAGGGGCACTTAGTGGCCCATGAGCAGAGGCTTGGGACAGAGCAATGGGGAGGAAGGGAGCCACCCAACCATCCCAGGAGGCAGGTCACAGGGCAGGGAAAGGTACAGCAGCCCCTCCCCTCCCCCGTCACAGGCACACCAGGGCCGAGCCGCTAGGACCTGGCAGGGGCCATGCACAGGTCTGACGGCTGGGCTCCCTTCCATTGCAGAGCACAACATCAACTTTCTGATGAAGATGGCACTGGAAAAGATTGCCTTCATCCCCTTCAGCTATCTCGTGGATCAGTGGCGCTGGAGGGTATTTGATGGAAGCATCACCAAGGAGAACTACAACCAGGAGTGGTGGAGCCTCAGGTCTGGAACGCTCCCATGGGATATGGGCCAGGGATCTCTTCGGGTGCCTGCGTGCGCCTGAGTGTCTCGATGGGCCAGGGTAGAGAAGTGTGTGTGTGTGTGTGTGTGTACGATTGTGTCTGTGCATATGGCGTGTGTGTGTGTGAGTGATGGGGAAATGGGGTGACTGTGCACAGAGGCACAGCATGTAGGAGAATGGGGTGCCCAGCGTAGCCCCAATTGCAGGGACCCTCCTTCAAGTAAAAAATGCCACCCCTAGCCCGGTTCCCCCCAAACTCACCTTCCAACATATATTCCCACTTGACAGGCTGAAGTACCAGGGCCTTTGTCCCCCGGTGCCCAGGACTCAAGATGACTTTGATCCAGGGGCCAAGTTCCACATTCCTTCTAGTGTGCCTTACATCAGGTAACAGGGGAAAGGCAGGAGGGTACGTCATGAGGGGCAATGCCCACAGCTTTGTGTTTAAACTGTGGCCGCTGTCCAGTCCACAAGCTCTGCCAGTTAGGACAGACCTGGGCGAGCTGGCTGCAAGTGCAGGTGCCTGGGCCACTCACCCACTGCCAAGGCTGATGGTTGTTTTCTTGAATATTCTTTTCATGAGAGTCTGGACCATCCAAATACTTGAACAGAGAAACTCAATCTAATAATTGGCTAATGGTTACCCGTTAACTTGGTTAAGTAGTTAACATTAACCATGACTCATGGCTGGATCATGACCTCAGCACTGTTGTTTGGTTTGGTTTTGCTTTTAAAACAAGGTTGTGATTCTTTTACTATTATTGAACATTGCCTGTGGTACAGTTTGAATTGTACCTGGAAGCCCTTCTAGACACACTAAAATGCAGGGTTGGATAGCCAGTTAAGTTGGGAGGTGGGGTTGCTGGGGCAAGTTACAGTCACAGGCTGGGGTCAGAACTGGGTTCAAGCCCAGCCTCCATGACTTTGTTTCCTTGAGAAATTCCTCAATTTCTTTAAGCTTCTGTTACCTCACCTGTGAACCTTGTTTCACAGGATGTGCAATGGCTAACTTCTTAGCGTTCCGTCTCATACACAGCCTGCTCAGGAATGGGTGGCCAGGACCTCACTAATAGTCACTCTCTAGGGGAACGTGTCCTCATCCGCATGCTAGGTCTGCAGGTCACGTGGCCACAGATGAGTGTGCCCAGCACAGCCCCTCTCTTTCTGTGTCCCCCAGGAGAGCACTTGTTGAGGGCTGGCAAGGCTGGATGTGGGATCTGGGGCCTCTCTGCAGGCTGGCAAGGCTGGATGTGGGATCTGGGGCCTCTCTGCAGGTTGGGGGCTAGATGTGGGACCTGGGGCCTCTCTGCAGGCTGGCAAGGCTGGATGTGGGCTCTGGGGCCTCTCTGCAGGCTGGGGGCTAGATGTGGGACCTGGGGCCTCTCTGCAGGCTGGCAAGGTTGGATGTGGGATCTGGGGCCTCTCTGTAGGCTGGGGCTGGAGAGACCTCAAGCTGGAATTCCAGGTGCCCCTAGGCTACAGGTAGCCCAGGCCACCCAGGAGTCAAGGTACAGAAGGCAGTGAAGGCCACCCCCAGAGGGCTGTGGCTGCCTCTGGCCCTAGCCTCCTGTGGTCTCTGGAAGCCCAGCAAGGGGAGGGCCCATGCCCACCTTGCCTCTTGGTATCTGGCACGATGCCAGCACATCATCAAGTGCTAATAACTGATAGTGGGATGGATGAAGTCTGTCCCCCAGAGTCCAGGAAGAGGGCGTCCCTAGAGCACCTCAGACAGGCCTGATCTAAATGGTGCTCCAGAGATGACCCTTATGACAGGGCTCCCGCCTGCCTGCTGGAGCGGTCCCTGGGATCCCCAGTCAGCTCTGGCTGTCACCTGGGAGCCGGCTGGCATGGTGGCTAGCTTCCCAGCTTCATGTAGACAATTCTTCAAACAGGGGCAGGCAAAGGAGACTTGGCTGCTCTAGAAAAACATTCCGTATTCTGGCCAGCAGCCTCTGCAAAACACTTTTAGGAAAGACCAGGGAAGTCGGTGGTACATGGCTTGTACCCAGCATTCAAGACTTTAAGCCAGGGAGAATCCTCCAGCCTTGACTGGCAGATGTCTACCAGGGAACTCCTGATACTTTGGATAAGATTATGTAGGACTGGCTTTCCTGCCCAGACCACCCTACCAGACCCACATGGCCCATTTGGCCACACCTTGCCTCTACTTGCATGTACCCAGGGATGGAGACCTCACTGCCTCCAAAGTTGCCTGCCAGACCTCTGAAGGGTCCTGCCCTGACCCCATGGAGCAGGCCTTCCTGAGATATGGAGGCAGCCCTGTGAGTGGGAGGCATGTACACAGGCACAGTAGGAAGAGGCTCAGATAATGCTAAAGCCAGGAGGTGCTCGCCCTGATGGCAGTGGGCAGGGTCGGGGGGTCTCGGCTTTGCTGTGCCCATGTGACTTGGCACACATCATAGGTGCTGCGCAGAAAGGCCTGGGGCCCCGTGGCACAGGCCCTTCAACCAACTCCACCCCGGGCCACGGCCACCCTCTGCTCCAGGTACTTCGTCAGCTTCATCATCCAGTTCCAGTTCCACGAGGCCCTGTGCCAGGTGGCTGGCCACACGGGCCCCCTGCACAAGTGTGACATCTACCAGTCCAAGGAAGCCGGGCAGCGCCTGGCGTGAGTGTCCTCAGCCCTCCTTTTCTATGCTCTGGCCTGCTCCTCCGGGCCTGAGGGGTCTGTCCACCAGGGCTCATCTGGAACACTTGCCGTTTTGGCTCTTGAGCTGGGAACTCCCACCTGCAGCTGGGCCGGGCCTGATGTTCCAGGACCTGATGTGCCATCTCCGTGGGC
The DNA here is from genome assembly GCF_001604975.1 of Cebus imitator. NCBI lineage: Eukaryota > Metazoa > Chordata > Mammalia > Primates > Cebidae > Cebus > Cebus imitator. Next base: position 419,248 of record NW_016107532.1, on the reverse strand, counting down.
AGCTGGAGCCCTGGGGCCCTGGGACAAGTTTTAGCTGGGAGAGGGGTATGGAGAGTGGGTGTTAGGCTGGGGCAGGAGGGGCCGTGTCCTTCTGACTCAGCCTCCCTGTCTTGTGCCTGCCCAGGGCCGCCATGAAGCTGGGCTTCAGTCAGCCGTGGCCGGAAGCCATGCAGCTGATCACGGGCCAGCCCAACATGAGCGCCTCGGCCATGCTGAGATACTTCAAGCCGCTGCTGGACTGGCTCCGTGCGGAGAACGAGCTGCACGGGGAGAAGCTGGGCTGGCCGCAGTACAACTGGACACCCAACTCCGGTACCGCCACCCGCCCCGCCTCCAGCCCCAGGCCTGCACCCCCTCCCCAGGCCCGGCGGCCACGCGGCTGACCTTGGAGCCCTGGCCCTGCCACGCGGCCTCGCCCTGCCCATGCTGTCTCCTTGCTTTCAATCAGCTCGCTCAGAAGGGCCCCTCCCAGCCAGCGGCCGCGTCAGCTTCCTGGGCCTGGACCTGGAGCCACAGCAGGCCCGCGTGGGCCAGTGGCTGCTGCTCTTCCTGGGCGTCGCCTTGCTGGTGGCCACCCTGGGCCTCAGCCAGCGGCTCTTCAGCATCCGCCACCACAGCCTCCGCCAGCCCCACCACGGGCCCCAGTTTGGCTCTGAGGTGGAGCTGAGACACTCCTGAGGTGACCCGGCTGGGTGGGCCCTGCCCAAGGGCCTCCCACCAGAGACTGGGATGGGAACACAGGCGGGGGACTGAGGACGCTCCCCAGCCTGCCCTGCTCCTCCCACCCTGTCCCTCTCCCCATCCTGTCCTCATCCTCTAGACCACCAGCCGCCCCAACCCTTGCCTCCTTCTCCTGGCCATGGAGCCCCACCTCTCCAAGTCTCTCTGTAAATATAATTAAAGGTCCTGCCCTCCCATCTGAGTCTGTGTCCCTCACAGGGAAGCCAGGGACAGGGCCAGGGACAGGCTGCTCTCCTGTCCCCTGGCATTCAAGCATGTCTGTTTATTGGGCTTCTTCCTCCATCCTCCTCCAAGAGCCAGGGAGAATCCCCAGAGCTCTGCTCAGCCCCTCCTGGCCAGCACCTGTCTTCCCACCAGCCCAGGCAGCCGGCCACTGTCCTGCCACCGCAGGCAGCCCCTGTCGGGCCCAGGCACTGACCCAGGAGGACTCTGATAAGCCGACACCCTGAGCTGCTGGCCTCACATTTCCACTGGCAGTGGAGCCTTTCCCTGCCCCATAAATGGCCAGGTCCCCCCAGGGGAAGGCTCCTGGCTGTCATTGGCTGCCCTCGGAGGGAGCACCCTGGAGGGCCTGCTTCATGGAGGGTGCCGACTGGAGGGCGCAGACTGGCCTAGTGCTTCCCTCAGCTCCTGCCTGTATCAGCTCCATGTCCCCCTGCTCCCGAGGACAGCCTTGGCTCTCAGACAAGCACTCCAACACGCTGGGGCACAGGGGCCTCCCACGCCAGAGTGTTGCTGTGGCTGCCCCTGCACGGGGATGAGCTGCCAATGGCCACCCTGCTGGCGTCCCAGCACACAACTCCCCACGCCCCACATCGGAGGGAGTGTCATTTTGAGGGACATTTTTATAACTTTTATGTACATGTTTATGTGGAAATTTGGAAAATGCAAAAAACTGTAATAAAAAATAAAAGCCCTTTATGTCGACATCAAGAGGTAAGCCCTGCTGACGTTTTGTACAACTTGCCGGAACTTTTGTTCTCAGCACATGTGTATTTTAAATGGGCTCACACTATTTACAGTCATATACCCTTTTACCATTTCATACAACTATATCTGTCTTTTCCATATTTAAATGCCAGACTTCGAACCGCGGCAAATAGAAGTTGGTCCATTTGCTGGGGCCAGGAGCTTCCTGGCCACCCTGGCCCCTCTGTCGAACTCTCCACCCTGAGTCTCTTCTGGGCTTTGCTGATGCCTTCACCCTAGCCAGGTCCATCTCCCAACGTCCCCCAGTAACCTTAGTCTGTGGCTTCTGCCCCCTAATCTCCAGCTGCCACGCATGTCTGTGTGCGTCCGCGTCTGTGTGTATGTTGCACACAGGCTTGGCTATTCAGGCCCGTTCCATAAGGCAGGATGTGGGGCTGAGGTATTTTAGGATTGAAAGAGGGTGGAAGTTTATGATTACGTAGGACAATGGAATTTATAAACACATCCTCTAAATAAAGACTTCTTGAATTATCCCCCCTTTTCCCAGCCTATGTTTTGAAAGCTCTTTGTTTACCAGACAAAGGTCATCGTCGTATAACCCCATTTCCTTTTTTTTTTTTAGACAGAGTCTCGCTCTTATTGCCCAGGCTGGAGTGCAGTGGTGTGATCTCGGCTCACTGTAACCTCCACCTCACAGGTTCAAGCGATTCTCTTGTCTCAGCCTCCCGAGGAGCTGGAATTATAGGCCCCTGTCACTATGCCCCCGTAATTTTTTGTATTTTTAGTAGAGATGGAGTTTCATCATGTTGGCCAGGCTGGTCTCGAACTCCTGACCTCAGTTGGCCTCAGCCTCCCAAAGTGCTGGAATTACAGGTGTGAGCCACCGCGCCCAGCCCCACTTTCTATTTTTATGAACCACAAAGGTTCATGCTGCCTGTCAGAGCTTGTGGGCAGTGTGAGGTCACAGCTTTCAAAACCCAAAGGACTGTGCTGCAGCTGGGAGAAGAGAAACTCCACACGGCATGGGCATGGGCCTGGCCAGCCTTTTACTCTGGACTTTTCGAAATAGTATCATTCTTTAGATGTCTGTCTCTGCTCCCTTGGGTGAGTAGGGGATGAGTGGGGGATACCTAGAAGGTAGCAGAGGAAGACGAGGTGGCGACAGGAGGAGGAGGTGCCAGCCCAGTGTTTTCTGTTTCTCAGCCCGGTGGCCCTGAAGGCTGAGACTATCCCCATGCTGTGCCTGCCAATCTGCTCTTGGGTAACCAGCTCTCACCTGTGCTGGCTACAGGTGGTGGTTGCCAGACAGTTTCTCTGATCACCACACCACTTCCAACCCTCCACATTCCTCCATCTGCCCACCCTGCTTCCTACCCCACACTGACTTTTAACATGAGTGAAAAAGTGCCTAACCCCACCTCTGCACTTCTTACCTGTGTGACCTTGGGCAGTTTGCTTTTGCAGTCTGCATTTGCTTTCCTATGAAACAGTTCTTATCAACCCTCTCGGGATTGCCATGAAGATGAAATGAGATGATATACAAAGTCCTAGTACAGAGTGTCTTCTCTTTATAATGAATGCGTCATCTGAGAAAGCTAGTTTCATCACATCCCCAGGTGAGCCAAGTCCAGATCAGTCGCCTCACTTGAGACAGGAAGAGGACCCGGGGCAACCGGTGATGGAGCTGGACTGAAAACTCACATCTCCCAGCTGCCTTCCAGGAACTTTCCTACCACATGTCCTTGCACGGTCGGTCAACTATCTTCTCACTGGGAGCACACGGAGCTTGTCCACTGGGGTCCCACAGCTTGCCTCAGTTCCGGGAGCACTCAGCCATCTCCCCAGCTCACCTCTCCTCATCCTCCCTCCCATGTAACCTCTGCCTCATCCTCTCCCTCGTCCTCCTTCCATTGTCGCCTCTACCCGCTCCTCTCCCTCATCCTCCCTCCCCGTGTCACCTCTGCCTCATCCTCTCCCTCGTCCTCCTTCCCGTGTTGCCTCTACCCGCTCCTCTGCCTCATCCTCTCCCTCATCCTCCCTCCCCATGGTGCCTCTGCCTCATCCTCTCCCTCATCCTCTCCCTCCCATGTTGCCTCTGCTTCATCCTCTCTCTCATCTTCTCCCTCATCCGCCCTCCCTGTGTCGCCTCTGCCTCATTCTCTCCTTCATCCTCCCTTCCCATATCGTCTCTCCCTCGTCCTCTCCCTCATCCTCCCGCCTCTCCTTCGAGGACCCCCATGAGACCCTGCCTGGGGCTTTCTGTCTTGCCCTCAGTCTCCTAATTCTTGCTCAAAGCACTCACCCCGTTTCCTGTCCTCTGTACCTGGCGATTCCCCAGCTGTGTCCTCAGGCCCAGTGCTTCTGATTTTTAGCCTACTGCTTAATCTGGCCTTCGAGGGTTTTATCGTTCCAATTGAATTCCTATGTTTTTCCTTTAGCATCCCTGTTTCTTTCAAACCTCCTGTGTTTTCATAAAAGCCTATTTTTGCCTCACAGATTCTGTTCTCTGATGACTTTAAAGACCTAGTTTTTTTAAATTGTGGCAAAATATACAGAATGTAAATTTGCCATAGTAACTATTTGTAAGCATACGATTCAGTGGCACTGAGTACATTCACATTGTTGCATCATTGTGCGGCCATCACCACCCTTCATTTCCAGAAGTTCCCTCTTTTTTTTTTTTGAGACAAGTTGCCCTCAAAAAAGGTGCTTACTCTGTTGCCCAGGCTCACTGCAGCCTCGACCTCCTGGGCTCCAGCAATTCTCCCACTTCAGCCTCCCCAGTAGCAGAGAGCACAGGCATGCACCACCACACCCAGATAATTTTTTTTAAGTTTTTAGTAGAGGCCAAGCGCAGTGGCTCATGCTTGTAATCCCGGCACTTGGGAGGCCAAGGTGGGCAGATCACTTGAGATCAGGAGTTCAAGACCAGCCTGGCCAACAATGGCAAAATCCCACCTAAATACAAAAATTAGGCCGGATGCGGTGGCTCACGCATGTAATCCCAGTACTTTGGGATCGAGATCAAGAGATCGAGGTCATCCTGGACAACAGGGTGAAACCTCGTCTCTACTAAAAAAATACAAAAATTAGCTGGGTGTGGTGGCATACACCTGTAGTCCCAGCTACTTGAGAGGCTGAGGCAGGAGAATTGCTTGAACCCAGGAGGTGGAGGTTGCAGTGAGCCGAGATCAGGCCACTGCATTACAGCCTGGTGCCTGGCGACAGAGCAAGACTCTGTCTCAAAAAAAAAAAAAGGAGAGAGATCCAGGATGGCTGATTACTAGCAGCTCAGGATTGTAGCTCCCAGTGAAAGCGCAGAGAACGAGAGGACACCACATTTTCAGACGAATTTTTGTTGCTCACGGACCAGGAGATTTCCAACAGAGGAGCCCCACGGGTCGCCAGCGTGACTCTTGTGGCCTGCACAGCGGTTTTGCCGGTGCCCCAGCGCAGCGGTTCTTGATGCAGAGTAAATGGGACTGGGTCCCCTTTTGGTCGACGTTTGGAGCTCCAGGAAGGCAAAGTCGCCTATTCAGCTGATTGAAAAAAGGGACTCAAGAAGGAAGCCAGACTGGAGATTCCCAAGCAGAAAAGCACCACGAATCTTAACGCGGCTGTTTTGGCTGGCGCAGTGGGTTGCTCAGATTCCGGCGCTGGGAATCAGTAAGTTGGACGTCCACTCAGAGACCTAATTTGAAAGTCAGTAATTACAAAGACGACAGGTGGATAAATTTACAATGATGGGAAGAAACCAGCGTAAAAAGGCTGAGAATACCCAAAATCAGAA
>NW_016107532.1:409553-411922 GCF_001604975.1 Cebus imitator | reverse complement strand
TTAGCGGCATGGTGGGGGGGTGCCTGTAATCTCAGCTACTCAAGAGGCTGAGGCAGAAGAATCACTTGAACCCGGGAGGTAGAGGTTGCAGTGAGCTGGGATCATGCCACTGCACTCCAGCCTGGGCAACAGAGCAAGTCTCTGTTTCAAAAAACAAATTCTTTTTTAGTAGAGATGAGGTCTCTTTATGTTGTCCAGGCTGGTCTCAAACTCCTAGACTAAAGTGATCCACCCGCCTCAGTCTCCCAAAGTGCTGGGATTACAGGCATGAGCCACAGTACCCGGCCTCTGTACCCATTAAACAGCCACAGTACCCAGCCTCTGTACCCATTAAACAGTACAAAACAAATGTGCAGCATTTGTTTTATCTCTGGCTTGTCTCAGCATAATGTTTTCAAAGTTTATCCATGCTACAGGATGTGTCAGCATTTCCTTCCCTCTTAAGGCTAAGTAATATTACATTACATGTATATACCACATTTTGTTTATCCATTCATTCGTTCATGAACATATGGGTTTCCACCTTTTGGCTATGGTGAGTAATAAATACTACTATGAACTGTGAAAAAGGTAATTCAAAATCAAAGCTGTTGAAACTTTAAATTATTCCGAGCCTTGAAGGAAAGTAATTATGGGACCTGGGTCATTTATAGACAGCTATGAACTTTGTTTCCCTGATTATAGATTACTCCTTTTCCCCTTAGCTACATTGTTTTGTGAAATGTTGTAAAAAACTGAAGGGTTCCAGAGAAGATCCCTTTCCTTTTTATTGTTGAACTTCATTACAGATTAACTTCCCTCTTTCCTCTCCTACACAAAGACCTCATGACTGTCATATTGTCCAAGATGTGTTAAATGTACTCTTTTAAACTGAAAAAAGAAAATGAGCTATAACTCATCAAATTGCTGTAACTCACGAACCAACCTTATATGGGAAATGTCATGATTCTACCTAATTTGTTTTCTGACTATAAAGTAAGACCCTAAACTTCTCAGCTTCAGAGCACTGACCCCATTTCTTTGGAGTCTGTGAGAATGCCCATCCTCAGCTTCACACTTGAATGAACCTGTTAAACTGAATTCTGGTCTTTTTTATTATTTCAGGTTGACAGAACTGTGTACAAATATCTGTTTGAGTCCCTGCTTTCAGGAGAGTAATGCCCAGGAGATTATATACTCATACCCAGGAGAATTGCTAGATCATATGGTAATTCTATGTTTAATTTTTTTTGAGGAGCCACCAGACTGTTTTCCACAGTGGCTCTGCTATTTTGCATCCACCCAACAATGCACAAGGTTTCCAATTTCTCCACATGTTGACTGACTCTTGTTTTCTGTTTTTTTGATAACAGCCATCCTAATGGGTGTGAGGTGGTGGCTTTGATTTGCCTCAAATCACTAATGATTAGTGATTTGAGCATCTTTTCCTGTGCTAGTGAGCAACTCATATATCTTCTTTAGAGAAATGTCTACCCAAGTCCTTTGCCCATCTTTGTTTTTTGTTGTTGTTTGCTTGCTTGCTTGTTTGTTTTGAGACAGAGTGTTGCTCTGTTGCCCAGGCTGGAGTGCCGTAGTGCAATCTCAGTTTACTGCAACCACCACCTCCCAGGTTCAAGCAATTCTGTGTCAGCCTCCTGAGTAGCTGGGACTGCAGGCACCCACCACCACACCTGGCTAATTTTTGTATTTTTTTTTTAGTGGAGACGGGGTTTCACCATTTTGGTCAGGCTAGTCTCGAACTTCTAACCTCAGGTGATCCACCCACCTCGGCCTCCCAAAGTGCTGGGATTACAGCCGTGAGCCACTGCAACCGGCCCTTTGCCCATCTTTGAATGTTGAGTTTGAGGAGTTCTTTATACATTCTGGATATTAATTCCTTAGCATGTCTGTGAGTAACAGATATTTTCTCCCATTCCATGGGTTGCCTTTTTGCTGTTATAGTGTCTTTTGATATGCAAAAGTTTAAAATTTTGACGAAGTTCCATTTGCTTACTTTTTCTTTTGTTGCCTATGCTTTTGGTGTCATATCCAAGTAATCATTGCCAAATCCCCAAAGTCATGAAACTTCCCCCATGTTCTAAGAATTTTGTAGACTTTGCTCTTTTGTTCCCCTTTCTTCTTCTACACAAAGACCTCATGACTGTTACATTGTCCAAGATAAGGCGTTAAATGTACTCTTTTGTAATTTTTATTCTGTTTATTTTTCGAGATAGAGTCTCATTCTGTCTGCCAGGCTGGAGCGCAGTGGTGTGATATTGGCTCACTGCAACCTTTGCCTCCCGGTTCAAGCCATTCTCCAGCCTCAGCCTCCTGAGTAGCTGAGATTACAAGCATGTGCCACCACTCCCGGCTAATTTTTGTATTTTTAG
>NW_016107532.1:408242-409384 GCF_001604975.1 Cebus imitator | reverse complement strand
ATTACAGGCATGCGCCACCATGCCCAGATAATTTTTTGTATTTTTAGTAGAGACGGGGTTTCACCATGTTGACCAGGATGGTCTCGATCTCTTGACCTCGTGATCCACCCGCCTCGGCTTCCCACAGTGCTGGGATTACAGGCTTGAGCCACCGCACCCGGCCTTCGGTCTTGAACTCTTGACCTCAAGTGATTCACTCGCCTCAGCCTCCCAAAGTGCTGGGATTACAGGCATAAGCCACTGCGCCCAGCCTTAAATGTCCTCTCTTAAATTGAAAAAAGAAAATAAGCTGTGATCTAATTTCAGTAATTTTTACATATGGCATAAAGACCTGCATCTTAAGTCACCTTCTGATTGCTCTGAGACTTGTCCTTCCTCCATTGCGGCCAGCTTCATTCATTGTGTCTGCAATCTAGCACAAGCTCTGGAACCAGCCATGTGAATTTGAGCCCCTCTTCCACCATTTGCTGGCTGTGTGACTATGAGCAAATTCCTCAAACTTTCTGTGCCTCTGTTTCCTTATCTGTAAACTGGAAGTGTTGATCACAGTATTTACCTCATGGGTTTGTTGTGAGGATTCATATGCTGAAAGCCCCCACATGGTCCCTAGCCCCTGGAAAGTGCTCAGTGAGGGTTGGTAATTATTATTGTGCCTCCTATAACTGGGTTTTCTCTTATACTTGGTAAACTGGACCCATCAGCCATCTTCAGCTGGAACGGCATTCTGCACAATCCCATGCATGCACCTGATGCTTGCAGGAGCTCCCAGCTTGGCAGAGACCTCATTTCCATTGGGATCAGCTGTCCAGCCACACCAATGCTGCAGCTCTCTGGGTGGACGCCCTCTGGCATCTCCAGTGTTGGAGGAGAGGTGGGCATGTTGAATCATGGAGGCGGACTTCCCCTTTGCTGTTCTCCTGGCAATGAGTGAGTTCTCAAGATCTGCTTGGTTGTTTTTTTGTTTTGTTTGTTTTGTTTTGTTTTGTTTGAGATGAAGTCTCACTCTGTCGCCCAGGCTGGAGTGCAGTGGAGCAACCTTGGCTCACTGCAACCTCCACCTCCTAAGTTCAAGTGATTCTCCTGCCTCAGCCTCCCAAGAAGCTGGGACTACAGGTGCCTGCCATCATGCCTGGCTATTTTTT
>NW_016107532.1:398994-407969 GCF_001604975.1 Cebus imitator | reverse complement strand
GCCTCCCAAAGTGCTGGGATTACAGGCTTGAGCCACCGGGCCCGGCCTTTTTTTTTTTTTGTATTTTCAGTAGCGATGGGGTTTCACCACGTTGGTCTCAATCTCCTGACCAGGATGGTCTCAATCTTCTGACCTCATGATCTGCCTGCCTCAGCCTCCCAAAGTTCTGGGATTACAGGCATGAGCCACTGCAACTGGCAGATCTGGTTGTTTAAAAGTGTGTCACCTCCTCCTTCTCTCTCTTTCCTGCCGCCAAGGGAAGACATGCCTGCTTCCCCATTCACCTTCCACCGTAATTGTAAGTTTCCTGAGGCCTCCCCAGCCTTGCTTCCTGTACAGCCTGTGGAACTGCAGAGCCAATTAAACCTCTTTTCTTTATAAATTACCCAGTCTCAGGTAGTTCTTTACAGCAATGTGAGAATGGACTAATACATATCTATATGCTTGAAGCAGGAAGGGAGACTTCCCTGTGAGCTCAGTCAATCAGCTTAATTAGAAGTGTCGCTAATTTTTTCTTTCTTTAGGTTATAAATATATTTTACCCATAATGAATCATATCTTGGGAGTATTTGATCAGTTTCTCTAATCGTGGTATCAGCCCATGTGTAGAGGTAGGGCCTTTGTGAAGATGCGAGCAGGCGTGGGCTGAGAGTAACTGAAGAAAACACAGGGTACAGGGATTCTTCATGTGGAGGGAAGTGAGTCTAAGGAGCAACCCAAGGCGGGACAGATGGAGCTGGCCTCCACAGACCTCAGTGTCAGAGTACTGGGGGTCGCCAAGGGCCTACAGAGAGCTGGTGTCTTTCCAGCTGGTTTTCAGATCAGGCTCAGGTACTCATGCACCCTGGATGGAAGGTGCCAGCCTCACCTCTCCATAACCCACCCAGTCACTGCCTCGTGTGCCCTCTCCTGATTGCAAACTCATAACATCAGGCTCTCCCTGGAAAAACAGGTGTGATGGGGAGGGCCCTGCACAGCCCTGGGGATGATCACACAGCCTGTAAGAGAGAAAAAGGCCAAACGTGTGAATGTAAGAGGTCAGGTTAGGAGAACCTGGAGAGATAACCTGGCATCCAGAGACCCAGAGATATCACCTCCATCTATCCATCCATTATCCCATCCACCTTCTCAGAAGTGGCCCCAGCCTATGGAGGAAGGGCCTCATCAATCCCTGGCCATAACACAAGGGTGGCTCCAGCCCCAGGGAAAAGTGACTGAGGAGAGCAGAATGAGTTCTGGCCTAAAAGTCAAGACTCCTGGTTCCTCCTTTTGGCTCTGCCATTAGCTAACTACATGAATAAAGTCATTTGGCTTGACTTTCTGGACCTCAGTCTCCTCATCTGTAAAATGGGGACAGTTGGACCAGGAGGTAGATGGGGCTTTCCAGTTCTAACATTCTGTGGCTGAGCCTCTGGGCCCTGATGTCACAATATGGAGCTAGCTTGTGATTGGCCCATAGCCCCAACCAGCTCTGCCGTTCTCTTGGTCATGGGAGCAAGATGGGCTCACCCTGGACCTTCCCTCCTTGTGCTCCTCTGTTAAGGGCAGATTGTGCCTTGGCTCAGGATCAAGGGTGATTATAGCTTAGGTGTGACTAGGACCCCAAGGAGCATGGGACCAGACAAGGGGACTGGGTGGAGTCAGGACCTTCCCAGCAAATGATGCCCATATCCTTCCCTGCAGATGACTTCTACAATGAGACCGAGGCCAAGATGTTCCTGTAGTTGTATGACCAAACAGCCAAGGTTGTGTTGAACCAGTTCATGGAGGCTGCTTGAAACTATGTCACCAACATCACCAGAAAAATCAGGAGGAGATAGTGTGGTACCACCTCCACCCCAGCCTCTCCTCTCTTTGCTCTTTTCAGGGATCTTGGGGGCATAGGCACCACATCTCCTTGCCCCATCCGAGCTAGGGGAATAAGGGAAGCCCCAGAGTACACGTCAAAGCAGGCTGCAAGCTCTGGGCCTCTTAGAAGCCCTAAACTTTCTCCTGGCAAGAATCTCTTGCTTCTTGTCCTTTGTAAATCTCACCTCCTTGCTTTTAGGGACCCAGGCTTCCTCCCTCTCCCTCTTAGCGAATCTTGCTCCCTTAGGGAATCAGTTGGAATGCCACAGCCCTGGAAGTCAAGTGGGACCCTTCCCCCACCCCCCAACCTTGCTGGCCCTCTTTGCAGCTGCACAAGGACATGGAGAGGTCCCAGTTCATGATTTACTTTGGCCCACCTGTTTAAGCTCACCCTGTTCCAGGACCCGGACAAGAAGCGCATGCTGAGTAAGCTGCAGAACATAGAAAAGGCGGCCCTGCCCAAGAACGAACTGCAGGAGGTGATGGACGGGGCCCCCAGACCTTTAGGCACATGCTCCCTGGCCCCCGGGGTCTGGTGGGGGAGCCAGAGTGTCTGGGGTAGGAGGGAGGCAGTAGGGTGGAGGAGGGGACAGGATCAGAACTTCCTCTGGAGAAGGAGAGGAGTAGAGGTGGGAGTGCTGATCTCTCCTGGCTGGTGGGGCAAGCACTGGGGGTGGGCCCAGGGGCACAGGCCTGCCCTGGGTAACACTTGCCCTCCCCAGTACATGAGCTTCTGGCCTACATGGAGACCACGTACACTACGGCCCAGGTGTGCCTGAACGAGGGGCCCTGCCTGTCCCTGGAGGCTGGTGAGCGCCCCAGCCCTGCTCTACCCAACCACAGAATCTCCAGCGCTTGGTCCCTTCCAGGGGCCCCTCCCAGCCCCCACCCATCCTCCCTTGCTGTGGGCAGGGCTAGGGAAGAGGTGGATGGAGTGGGTCTCCCATGGCTCCTTTTCTGGGCATAGAACTCGAAGAAGTCATGGCCACCTCCACGGATGAGAAGGAGCTGCTGTGGGCCTGGCAGGACTGGCGGGATGCCGTGGGCCGCCAGATCCGCACCACCTTTGAGCACTACGTGCAGCTCAGCGACAAGGCTGTGCAGCTCAACGGTGAGCAGACGGGACACCACGGGGCTCAGAATGATGCCAAGGAAGGGGCAAAGGCGGCCGTAGGGCCCTGGAGACAGGACCCGTGAGCCCTGCAGCTGGGCTCTCCAAATATTCATAGAGCACCTATGTGCTGGGTGCTGGGAGGTTCTAAGGACACACAGGTGAAGACAGGCACCTGCCCTCACGCACCTACGGTCCTGCGGGGAGATAGTCATGTTTAGTAAAACCACCTGGGGTGATGTGGAATAGGAAGGGGCTGCTGAGAGAGAATGAGAAGAGGCTGCTGCAGACAAGTGGTCAGGGAAGGCCTCTGACATTTATCCAAGACCTGAAAGATGAGGAAAAGTTGGGGAGCAAGACGTGAAAGAAGACATCCTAGGCAGAGGCTCCTCGCGGGAGGAGCCAGTGCTCTGGGAGATCCCATAGAAGTCCAGGTGGCCACAGTGCGAAGATGAGGTGGGGTGAGAGGGACCACAGCGCCTTGCAGGCATGGTGGGGAGCTCGGATCATGGACTTTGCTCAGTGCCTTTCTGAAATGGGCAGGTATTCTCCCCGTTTTGCCAAAGAAGACCCAGAGAGTCAGCAAGGTTGAGTGGCTTCCCTAGAAGGTGTCTGGGTCTCCTGCCGGCCAGGGCTAAAGGTTAATACAGTGAGCTCCTAGCGAGTCCTCTCTCCTGTCCCAGGTTACAAAGACATGGGGGCCCAGTGGCGCCCCAAGTATGAGCCGGACACCCTGGAGCAAGACCTGGAGCAGATCTTCCAGGAGCTGTGGCCGCTTTACCTGAACCTGCATGCCTACATGCGCCGGGCCCAAGCTCATCCCCCTAAGGGGGCCCATTCCTGCCCACCTCCTGGGTACAGGTCCTGTTGGTGGCTGAGGTGAGCACCGATAAGGGCAGAAACTGTCCCCAGCCTCCTCTCAGCCCCTCTCCGCTTCTTCCAGGAAACATGTGGGCTCAGTCCTGGGGTAACATCTTAGACCTGGTCCTGCCCTTTCCGAAGAAGACCCCCAAGGATGTCACAAAGATCATGAAAGGTCAGGTTAGTGCTTGGCCTGTCTGTCCCTGCCCCTCCCTCTCGACATCCTTGGGCAAACAGCACAGCACCCCACACACCCCCTCTTCTCCCTCAGCACTGGAAGCCAAAGAAAATGTTTGGAGAGGCTGAGAAATTCTTCACCTCCATGGGGCTGCTGCCTGCCCCACCCAGTTTCTGGAAAAAGTCAATGCTGACTAGGCCAACCGATGGGCAAGAGGTGGAGTGTGACGCCTCCGCCTGGAACTTCTACCATGACGATGACTTCAGGTGCTCACAGTGGCACCACACGCCCGGCCCTCTCCCCTCCCCTGTCTGCCTGTCTTAGGAGTGTGGGCAGGAGAGAGCTAGAGCAGGGGACAGGGAAGGCAAGCGAGAAACACAGAAGGAAAATGTGGCATGAGAGCAAAGGGCTTGGTTGCTGGTTGGATGTGGGGCCTGGAGTGAGAAAGAACCACTGCTAGCCGGGCGTAGTGGTTCATACCTGTAATCCTAGCACTTTGGGAGGCCAAGATGGGCAGATCACGTGAGGTCAGTAATTCAAGAGCAGCCTGGCCAACATGGTAAAACCCCTTCTCTACTCAAAATACAAAAATTAGCTGGACATGGTGGTGTGTGCCTGTAATTCCAGCTACCCAGGAGGCTGAGGCAGGAGAATCACTGGAACCTGGGAGGTGGAGGCTGCAGCGAGCAGAGATTGTGCCACTGCTGCACTCCAGCCTGGGTGACAGAGCAAGACTCTGTCTAACCCCCCAAAAAAAGAACAACTGCCAAGGCCCATCTGGCCATCTGGGCTCCAGCCCCACCACCCAATCCCTCAAGGACTCTCCACACTCCTTGACCCATGCCCTTTGCTCGTAGGATAAAGAAGTGCACGGAAGTGACCACAGAAGACCTGCTCTCCACATTCCACGAGATGGGCCACATCCACTACTTCCTGCAGTATAAGAACCACTCCATCATCTTCCGTGCAGGTGCCAACCCAGCCTTCGAAGAGGCTGTGGGGTCTGTGATCACCCTCTCGGCCTCCTCCCACAACTATCTGCTCAACCAAGGCCTGCACAGCCTCGAGCACCAGGACTCAGGTGATGAGTATTAAGGGCCCAGCAGGAGGGCAGCCCAAGCCTGGAGCAGCTAGGGCTGGGTGGGGTCAGGGCTCTCCAGGAAAGCCACTGGAAGGAGAGCCCAGGGGTCACCTCCTGACTGCCCTCACCCTCTTCCCAGAGGATGAGATCAATTTCCTGATGAGAATTGCCCTGGAGAAGATTGCCTTCATCCACTTCAGCTACCTGATGGACCTGTTTCGCTGGAAGGTCTTTGATGGCACCATCCGGAAGGACGTCTACAACCAGCAGTGGTGGAACCTAAGGTGGGTTGGGCACCATCTTCCACCAGATGGGCCGTAATCTTCCACCAGATGGGATGTAGGCACTGACCAGGTCTCTTAGCCTCTCCAGGCTTTAGTCTCCTTATCTGTGAAAAATGGACCCTGGTGGTGGCCCTACCTGCTTCCTGGGTGGCTGGGAAGCTCACACGATGGTTGCAACTGGGCTTCTCCAATCACAGAACACTGACCACCAGCCAGGCCCTACCACACCTCCCTCCCCCACTGGTGCCAGGCAATGGGGCATGCAGGGGCCTGAGCACTTTCCTTTCTGGGGGAAAGAATTCCCATGGGAGAAAGCCAGGCCCCTAACATGCACACATGCCTGCCTCGGGCTTAGCATCCCCAAGTGGCCATGGGAACACACCAGCAGCTGGGCAGCATCACTCTTGAGTGAGGGACCCCTGGCCATTCGATGGGATAGTAAATGCCTGTGACCAGGGCTTCTCCATGTCTGCCAGGCCTCGAACTGACCAGCGTCAGGCTGCTGGTCGTAGTGTGATTTGGGGTTGCTGGGGGGCGCTGCTGGCTTTGCAATAAGCTCTTACCTTTTTTCTTTGTTTTTTGAGACAGGGCCTCACTCTGTCCCTCAGGCTGGACTGCAGCGGCAAGATCACAGCTCACTGCAGCTCTGACCTCCCAGGCTCAATCAATCCTCCCGCCTCAGCCTCCTGAGTAGCTGGGACTGTAGGCGTGCACCACCCCACCTGGCTAGTTTTTTGTAATTTTTTTTGTAGAGATGGGTTTGCCATGTTGCCCAGGTTTAAACTCCTGGGCTCATGCGATCTGCCTGCCTAGGCCTCCCAAAGTGCTGGGATTATAGGCATGAGCCACTGTGCCCAGCATTTTATATTTAATTTGAACATTTACAACCACCTTGCACTGTGATCATTTCAAAACACTCAGCTCACAGAAGCAGCAGCTGAAGCTCACAGAGGTCACACACCAGTCCAAGGTCACACAGCAAACCAGCAGGTGGCAGAGCTGGGAGCTCCTCCCATTGTCCTCTCACTCCCACCCTTGACTTCAGGAGCAGGTCCCCCTGGTGGGCTCGGCAGAGCCTTGACCTTGTGTCTCTCTAAGGTCACCCTCGCAGGCCATCTCAGGCACCTGCAGAAGGCTTCTGTCAGCCCTGCCTGCCACCCCCGCTGATGGCACCCAGGGGCTAAGCAGGAGAAGTGGTGACTCCCTGGGCCTTAAATAGGGCCCTGTCAACCGGAGGGAAGCTCCTGACACTCTGTTAACCTCGGAGATAGTTCTGCAGCTCCAGTAGCCAACGACAAAGCCTTATTTTTGAGACAGGGTCTCACTCTGTTGCCCAGGCTGGAGTGCAGTTGTGCAGTCATGGCTCACTGCAGCCCTGACCCCCAGGCTCAAGCGATACTCCTGCCTCAGCACGCAAGTAACTGGGACTACACATGTGCACCAGCATACCTGGCTCATTTTTGTATTTTTTGTAGGAAAAGGGTCTCACTTTGTTGCCCAGGCTGGTCTCGGACTCTGGGGCTCAAGCAATCCTCCCACCTCAGCCTCCCAAAGTGCTGGGAGGGATTACAGGTATGAGCCACCACACCTGCCCTACTTCCTTCCATTTTATAGACATTTTACAACAAGCCTCAGAGAGGATCAGCAACTTTCCCACAGTCACACAGCTCAGAGGGGCAAAACCAGATCTTCAGCTTATCAGGGTGTGACTGTGACTAGCTCTGTGTCCTGCAGCCAGTTCCCTGATCTCCAAACCTTGGTTTCCTCATCTGCAAAATGGAAATAATAGTAGTATTACCCCACAGGGATATTACTCTATTTTCTTCTCAGCACTTCTTACTAGATGAAATGACCTTATTTATTGGTCTATAATCTGTCCCCCATGGTTAGGATGCAAGCAGGGGCCTTGGCTCCTGTGCTCTCTCACTGATTCCTCCCCCAGAAACCAGGATAGTGTTGAGTGCATGCGTGAGTCTATATGGAGAGCCGGGCATGGTTCTGAGAATAGAGGAAGTGCTCAGTGTTAACTGCTATTGATTTACTCTGATTCCCAATCCCATGTGTTTTCATTAATTTAATCAGTAAAAATGCATTAGGTATCCTCAGCCTGCCAAGTCCAGTTTTGTAGACATGCAGGTGCTTTGAAAAAAAAAAAGCCAGGCCAGGTGTGGTAGCTCACATCTGTAATCCCAGCTACTTGGGAGGCTGAGACAAGACAATCACTTGAACCCAGGAGGCAGAGTTTGCAGTGAGCCGAGATCGTGCCACTGAGCTTCAGCCTGGACAACAGAGCAAGACTCTGTATCAAAAAAAGAAAAAAGAAAAAGGCTCTGAGAAGCTTCCAGGCACCACCACCAAGCCCTCTGTCTTTTCCCTGCCAGGCAGAAGTACCAGGGCTTGTGCCCACTGTTCCTCGCTCAGAGGAAGACTTTGATCCAGGTGCCAAGTTCCACATTTCTGCCAGTGTGCCCTACATACAGTAAAGGTCTGGGCTCTGTTGGCAGCACCAGTCCTAAGAGTTGAAGGGCATGGGAACTGGGCCGAGGATTTGCAGGAAGGCCCTAGGTCCAAATGTCACTCTGCACCCCTGCCCATCTCTTCCCGTTGGGTTGCACAGCCTTCTGAGGCCTCTGACCTAGAATCCTTTGAGCTTTTATTTCAGGTCCAATGCCAGGGCAGAGCTGATGTGAATATTCTAGACCATCCCTGCTGTCTCTCAGGGGAGAGCAAGTCAGGGAGGCAAGAGTTGGGGTGACTGCTGGTTCAGAAAGCTAGAGAAGGAGAACCCCCCACACCAGTACTCTAGGGTCAGCCCAAGGCTGGACCCTGCCCAAGGAGCCTCTGCCCAGTCAGTGATTGCTGACATGGGGCCCTCGTGGCCTTTGCATGTCAGAGCTGCCTGGTCCCAAGTGGCTCTGAGCTTCCCTCTCCTGGTCTCCACTCCCCAGCCTGCCTTCATGTTTCTCTCCCCAGGTACTTCCTCTATCTAGTGCTCCAGTTCCAGTTCCATGAAGCGCTGTGCAAAACCTCGGGCCACATGGGTCCACTGCACCAGTGTGACATCTACAACTCCAAGATTGCCGGGAAGCTCCTGGGGTGAGTGACCTCTTCCTTCATTTGTTCTTGGCTCCCCCATCTCCCTTTTGGGAAGCCCTGCTCCAGGCTCCCTCTCCTTACCTGACTACCCTAGACATCTTGAGCAGAGCTTCATTAAGCTTATATTCTAGCGGAAGTTCTTCCTCATGTCAGACTGCAGTCTTTCCTACATTAATCAGAGCCCATTTCCTCTTGTGCAGCCTTCTGTGTTCAGAGAGTGTTTAGGCTGGGTGCAGTGGCTCACACCTGTAATCCCAACACTCTGGGAGGCCAAGGCAGGTGGATCACCTGAGGTCAGGAGTTCGAGACCAGCCTGGCCAACATGGTGAAACCCCATCTCTACCAAAAATACAAAAATTAGCCGTGTGTGGTGGCGGGCGCCCATAATCCCAACTATTTGGGAGGCTGAGGGGAGGAGAAATGCTTGAACCTGGGAGGTGGAGGTTGCAGTGAACCAAGACCGCATCATTGCACTCCAGCCTGGGCAACAAGAATGAAACACCATCTCAAAAAAAA
>NW_016107532.1:365081-398844 GCF_001604975.1 Cebus imitator | reverse complement strand
AAAAAAACAGCCAGGTGTGGTGGCGGGCGCCTGTAATCCCAGCTACTCTGGAGGCTGAAGCAGAGAATTGCTTGAACCCGGGAGGTGGAACAGTGAGCTGAGATTGCAGCACTGTACTCCAGCCTGGGCAACAGAGGGAGACTGTCTCAAAAAAAAAAAGAGACACTGTTTAGCACTTCACACTAACATGTGCACTCACACGTGCGCACGCGCGCGCGCACACACACACACACACACACACACACGCCAGTAAACCAAGCTGTCCCAGATAGGAAGCCAGCACTGGGGTTCTACCTCAGCCTTCAGCCTTCCGTCTGAACCCCCTTAACCTTTCCTTGCAAGGTGTTGACCTACCCTCTCAGCAGCACTTGACACACCCTTGAGTGCAGTCTGTTTCTCCCACCTCTTCTTGGAGACGCCCAAATCCAGTTCCCAGGCTGATGCAGGTTGCTTTCACACTGGCCTCTTGGCTTGCTTCTGGGAAGCCTGTGGTCCACTTTGACTCTTCAGTCTTTTTCTCTGCACTTGGTGTTTAGCTTATTCTTTCCATGCCTACCTACGGGGGCAGTGGATTTTAGTCCTGGAGCAAAGCCAGGGGGAGTAGAGGACTGAACTGAAAATGTGAAGCATTTACTACTGCAGGGGGTGCTCTCTGATGAGGACTCTCACAGCGTTTCATATTATAATAATAGCTCTTAACTCTGCAAAGTGCACATTGTTATTTGCCATTTAAAAATGATGAAACCAAAGGCAAGAGAGGTGGTGTAATTTTACATCATTTATCTAGCAAGAAGCAAAGTCATGCTTTGAACCCAGAACTGACTTCAGAACACGTTATCTTTCACCCTGTTGGCCTCCATCAGTCAAAGAATACAGTCCCTGGTGAGATTAGATCTAACTGGTTCGAAGATCAGCACTCCAACCTTGGAGATGTGGAGCTCACCAATGGACTTGATCATTTTCCTGTTGAATTTCAACAGATTTCAATAGGTCCATTTCCCTAATTGGTCAAGGTCATCTTGAGCTTTATTCCTCTCTCCTAGAGGATTAACACTGCCACAAATTTAGTATCCTTTGCAAATTTAATGAGCATATTTTTTTATTCCACCATGCAGTTTATCTGTAACCACCAGGCCAGATGGGGTTTCAGGACTGATCCCCTGGGCTTTGCTCCTAGGGAGGGCTGCACCTTGCGTGACTGTTGTCTCCCTCACAGATCTGCTCTTCCATCATTTCACGTCGTGGGGCTTTATTCTAGCTGACTGCCCAGCTTTGAGCTTTTCTGAACGTGTTGAACGTAAGGGCGCCTCTCTGCTCTTTGCATTCATATCTCTGGCTGCCTGTCGTTTATTCATTCAGCAAACATTTGCTTGTCCCCTTGCAGACCAGCTGCTCTGCATCCGACAGGGGGAAATGAACCGTAGGATAAATAAATTTAATAATACCAGACAATGGAAAGGTGCTTTGGTGAACATAGAAAGAGGGTTAGGAGGTTATGCCGGGGAACCAAGGAGGGAGTTCTGTCCCCAAACACAAATGTGCAAGAAATAGGAGAAAGCCAGGGACAGTGGCTCACACCTATAATCCCAGCACTTTGGAAGGCCAAGATGGGAGGATCCCTTGAACCCAGACCAGCCTGGGCAACATGGTCAGACCCTGTGTCTACAAAAAAAAATAAACAAAATGTAGCCAGGCATGATGGCACGCACCTGTAGTCCCAGCTACAAAGGAGTCTGAGGTGGGAGGAAGAAGAAGAAGAAGAAGGAAAGAGCAGATATCTGTTTTCTTTTCTTTCTTCCTTTTTTTTTTTTTTTTTTTTGACAGAGCCTTACTCTGTCACCCAGGCTGGAGTGCAGTGGTAGGATCTTGGCTCACTACAGCCTCCACCTCCTAGTTCCAATGATTCTCGTGCCTCAACCCCCAGAGTCGGTGGGATTACAGGCACACAGCACCACACCTGGTGGATTTTTGTATTTTTAGTAAAGACAGGGTTTCACTATGTTGGCCAGGCTGGTCTCGAACGTCTGGCCTCAAGGGATCTGACCACCTCAGCCTCCCAAAGTGCTAGGATTACAGGTGTGAGCCGCCACGCCCAGCCAAGATGTATGTTTTCTTTACATCAACTCACCTCTTTCATCCCACCTGATTGGTAGGATGTTTGACCTCAGTCATTTTCACCACTTTCCACCCTCACTGCCCTCAAGGTACACAAGGCTCTCAGGGTCTGACATGGCACCAAAGCATATGGCCAGTGAGTCATCTCTCATCATTGCTCACCAGTCCCTGCGTGTCACTGGCCAGACACCTGGTCAGGGAAAACCCTGAATTCCAGGCTTAGGACCTCATGTACCATTTTCTGAGCAGTGGGCAGAGGAGAGGTTTTTGAGTAAGCAGGATGTCATGACCTTTGCAGATGATGAAATAGCAGCAGAGCAGAATATGGTTTGTGGAGGGGAGAGGGGATACGAGTGCTTGCAGGGGGAAAAGAGAAATATTCTTGGCTGCTCTTTTGCCTAATTTATCTTAAAACTTGGTTTTTCTACTTTTGATTCTCCCTCCTAAATGTGACAGCCCTGAGACAGGCTCTCGGCTGGTTCTGTTGGGAATGGAGGGTTGAATTGGACCTGGCTGAAGTTCTCAAAGTCCCCCAGCCTCACCCCACCAGCCGTGGTGGACCTGGCCTTGTCCATGTGGTGTGTTGTTGTCGCTTTGGAGTTGACAGCTCCAGGTGGCGTCCAGTCATCACCTCTACTGCTCTCTGGTCTCATGTCCTGTCCACATGGGCTGGTCAAACATCTTGTCTCTCTCAGCCTAAAGGACTGTTTCTAAATGGGTAGATTCTCAGTGGTTGAAGCTTTTCCCCTACTCAGTTCTTCCTCTTACCCAGGAGCCGGCATCAAGACCTCTTACCTAGAGTTCGTTGGGGTTTTTCTTCTCCAGTGGTTTCTGCCATGGCCCCACTGACTAGTTTCCCCATCTCATTCTTTCCCAGTTGTTTATTAAGTAATGTGCATAAGGCTTTGCAAGCTACAAATCCTCCTTCATCATTGTGTGACTTAGTCCTCAACACGATAAAGGGCAGGTATTCATGGTGCCCATTTTACTGATGAGGAAACCGAGGCTGAGAGAGGCTAAGTTGTCTGTGTAAGGTTATGTTGTCCATAAGTAGCACTGCTAGGTCAGGTTTAAGCCTGATAGCCCTGTTAGCCTAGTCCCCAAATCATGACCTCTGGCCTCTTGGTCCCACCTCTCTCCTGATTGGATCAAGGAACAACAGGTTGAGAAGGATCAACATCTGCCCACCACTGCCTCAGTAGGGGGCTCTAGAGTGGAGAAGCCTGGGGCTCTGGCTTCAGCACGCCTTGTACTCCCATTGTGAGTGCTGGGGAGCTAGCATAAAGCTCAACCACATGCCCCCAAGGACTGGGTGAGCTGTGAAACACAGCTGACATTTGTGCAGCACTGCAGGTGGTGTGCGAGCACCTCCCACACTCATGATGTTTCTAATCCTCCCAAACCCTCCCTGAGACCAGAAAAGGGTGAAGAGCTGCCACTATCTACCCACACTGAGCACCTCACAGGAATCAGTGTCTCAGGACTTTATGCCTATTTGAGTCCAGGAGAATAATAATAATCACAGTAGTGCCAGTACTACGAGTAATCACCATCATCATCAGTAGTTAACATGGATTGCCTGCATGCAATGTTCCCAACACCATGCTTATTTAATCATCACAAGGCCCTTCAAAGCAGATACCATTATCATCTCCATTTTATGGTGATGGAAACTGAGGCTCAGAAAGGTTCCTGCTGAAGACCCCACAGCTGCTAAATGACAGAGCTGAAATTCAAACCCAGATTAGTCTTCTTTCAAACTTGTGATTGTTTCCACTATGCCAAGCTCTGTGGGAAAATTCTGACTGGCCAAGCACTGGGGCCAGGATTGGGTGCACTGGAGGTCTCAGCAGCACCAACTGATGCCCCCCCACAGCCTCACAGCTGCACTCACTCCCCCAGGGATGCTCTAAAGCTGGGCTCAAGCAAGCCCTGGCCAGAGGCCCTAAAGATGCTGAATGGGGAGTCCAAGGTGTCTACAAAGGCCTTCATAACCTACTCCAAACCCCTACTGGGGTTTGAACTGGCCAGTGACTGAGAATGTACAGCAAGGGGACATCCTAGGCTGGCCAGACTTCAGCTGTTCCTTTGAAGGTTTGATCATCTTACCCTGTTCCCAGCTCTGGGCCAGCCCCAGGCCCCACCTTAACCTGCCCTGTCCTAGCACCTACCCCTACCCAGCCTTAACCTCTGACTCATTCATGACCTGGCTTGAACCAGCACAGCACTGCTGCTGTGTGACCCTGTCTGTACCAGGCCTGATGCAGCTTCGGCCAAGACCACTGCCCATGCCCCCACCCCTGGATCAGTTGCACACTGTCCAGCTAGGCTGCCAGGCTGGCATCTGAGCAAAGGGTCAGCATCTTGCCTCTGGTCCCTTACATGCAGGGTCATGTAGTCCAACCCATGCCCATCTCTTCCTCCTCTCCCTTCTACTTTTCTCTCTCACCCTCCTTCCAGGGCCATGCCCTCACCTATGGCTTGGAAGGTAGGTGCCTGAGGCTGAGGCAGAGGGCCAGTGGCAATCACATCTCCTCTGACAGTCACAGGGGACCCCAGAGCTCCCTCTCCAGTTCCACCTGCCTTATGAGACTCCCATGTCTTCCACAGAAAAAGACACAGAAAAAGTGACATTTCTGAGTCTGAAGCTGGACGCCAACAAGGCTAAACTTGGGTACTGGGTGCTGCTGGTCCTGAGCTTTGTCATGTCCCTGGTGGTGCTGTGGCTGGCCTACAGGCTGCACTTCCTGGAAAAACAGTCACTGGTCCAAGACATTGAGATCTTCAGCCCACTGCCCAACGCCTACTTCCTGGGCATAGCCATGGAGCCCCGCCAGGCTGCTAAAAGACAGTGGATGCTGCTGGGCCTCTGCCTTGTTCTGATGCTGTGCTCAATCAGCCTGGCCATCTGGATTTTCACAGCACAGCAGGCAGCCTCCATGGATAAGAGCTGAATGGTGGAGCTGGGACTAGACACCAGTGAGACTGGTGATGCTGGGGGGCAGGAGGAGGAGGCTGAGCCAGAGAGAGTTGGGAGGCAGATGAGGGGACAGCCTGCATGCATATTGCCCAATTATAATTGGGTTCAGCCATGGCAGACCTGGGTACATGTGACATTGTAATTGAGTGTTTGAAAACTCATGTATTGGAGGCCATGTGCACAAACAACTGGCTCTATGTGATTTTATGTGTGTCCTGGGTTTCAGGCCAACCTCCTTCCCCACGGGGTTCAGGACCTATAGTTTTATTGACCCAGTGGCTGTGTCCCTATAAACCAGCCCGCCACCAAGTCATACCCAGAACTGGTTCTGCACACAGCCTTGTTTTCTTCAGTAGCCTGGCTATAGGGCTGCAGTGCCCAAGGAGTCTCTGCTCTGGTTAGAAAAAGGACTCTGCCAGCACTTTGGGAGGCCGAGGTGGGTGGATCACGAGGTCAAGAGATTGAGACCATCCTGGTCAACATGGTGAAACCCTGTCTCTACTAAAAATACAAAAAATTAGCTGGGCATGGTGGTACATGCCTGTAATCCCAGCTACTCAGGAAGCTGAGGCAGGAGAATTGCCCGAACCCAGGAGGCAGAGGTTGCGGTGAGCCGAGATCGCGCCATTGCACTCCAGCCTGGGTAACAAGAGTGAAACTCCGTCTCAAAAAAAAAAAAAAAAGAAAAGAAAAAGGACTCTGCTTCAGCCCACTTATAAAATGTACTCAAGTAGAACAGGACATTCCTTTATGAATCACCAGTGCCTAGTTTATGAGCACTGTGCTTTTACACTGACCAGCACATCTTTCTGCTGATCCTCAGGCCAGCCCTGTGTCAGGCTACATAATCTAGCCCCCAAAAGCTCTTTGTTGACCAGTCGAGATGCAAGTAGCCTCACAAACTGCCCCATGGCTCTTCCTGCCCCAGCCCAAGCCCTTGCAAATGGAGACAGTGGGTTGCTGGGCACTGAGCCAGGCTTGATTAATGATTGACTTCTTTAATATTTAAACAAAGCTCATCTCCAGCTACTCTGCTCTGGAGATGGCCTTGTTCAACACACACACACCTGCTGCCTGGCCCGTTGCCCTGGGGAGCAAGCACAGAGCAAACAGCACCTTTTCAGGCTCAATGGGGGATGGGGAGGACAGGAAGGAGGGAACTGTAGGAGACTATTTGGGAAATTAGTGCTCTAGAAACAAGCCTGGGGAAAGAACAAGAAAGCCTCTGCCTCTGCCTCTCCTAGTTCATTCTGGGACTGCCTGCCACGAGGATGCTACATCTAATATTTGGGGATTCAGAGAGTCTGGATGGAGGTTCCATGGGCTCATGGGGAAGCAGGGAGTCAGTGTCTGTTGTTAGAGAATAGAGGAGACTTGAGGAAAAAGGCATTATAGCCAGTAACTACAGAGAAGGGGTACCTGGGCTGCAACTGAGCTGGTGGGAGGTGGCCAAAAGAGGATAACAACTCTCTCTGAATTAAGAATATGAGCCCCATGCTGGGTGCAGTGGCTTATACCTGTAATCCCAGCATTTTGGGAGGCTGAGGCAGGCAGATCACAAGATCAGGAGTTCAAGACCAGCCTGGCCAACATGGTGAAACCCTGTCTCTACTAAAAACACAAAAATTAGCTGGGCATGGTGATGCATGTCTATAATCCCAGCTATGCAGGAGGCTGAGGCAGATGTGCTTGAACCCAGGAGGCAGAGGTTGCAGTGAGCTGAGATCGCGCCACTGCATTCCAGGCTGGGTGACAAAGCGTGACTCTGTCTCAAAAAAAAAAAAAAAGAGTCTGAGCCCCGAAGTCACATGTTCAGGGGACAGTGGTACTAGGCTGAGATCTCCATGGACTCTGCCTCTGTCCAGGTTTCAAGAGGTCTTCCTGAGATCTGGCTGAGCCCAAGCACTTGCTCCAGCCCCAGGCTCTACAGCACCCTCATTTGATGACTCTGTCCCTGCTCTTAATTTTCTGTGCTATAATGTCCTTGTTTGTCCCTATTACTAGCTATCAGCTGTATAAGAGTTGGATGCACATCAGGAGTGTGCCCCTGTGTAACAACTCTAGTCAGCACAGGCCATGGTGCACAAAGGGGACTTGGAAAATGATGGAATAAGCTAATGAATGAATGTCCCACTGCCCAGGTCCCTCCTCAGAGCTCAGCATCCCA
Organism: Cebus imitator; assembly: GCF_001604975.1. Lineage (NCBI taxonomy): Eukaryota > Metazoa > Chordata > Mammalia > Primates > Cebidae > Cebus > Cebus imitator. The sequence goes on along the minus strand of NW_016107532.1, from coordinate 391,582 downwards.
TGCACTGAGCTCATGAGAAATAGCCCCTTCTTTTCCTCCACAGCCAGCCTGTCCAACAAAGGGGCAGTCAGGACATCTCTGCCCCCTTCCATCCCCCAGCCACAGTGGCCAAAGAGGCCCCCATTAGGCACTGTGGCTCTGCATGACAAAGGCACATCCCATCCAGGACTCCAAGCCTCTCACCTGGACTCCAGCAAAAACCTCGCTGAGCCTCCTTATCTGTCCTCCTCCATCCGCCATTGTAAAGTTTATATCACCAGAATATTTCCTTCATGTCTAATTCCTTAAGAACTTGGTTGTTCATCAATTAAATCTAGATGTTCAAAATGGCATTTGAGGGTCTTTATTCATTACCACTTTCCTCCAAACTCACCTCTCCCACACCCCCTTGTCCCCCTGCCCCAGCCCCTCTGCACTGACATCATCTTTGGCCTTTGCCTAAGGTGCATGCTCCATCTGAATGCTTGCCCTCCAAGATCAGGCTCAAAATTGCTCACCAAGCCCTCTGCAGCATGACATGCCCACCCAGATGCTCAGTGAACAGTGGTCACCTTCTCCTTTTCCTCTCCAGGAAGCCTCTTTCAATAAACCTTATCCCACCCCCATCTGCTTTGTCTAGTGTGTTCATTTTCAATGAGTACTCAGACACTTTTATCAGTGGTCACTTGCTAAGAGGTGGTTTTAAATCTGTTCTCCTTCCAAGATGTACCTGTATGCTAAGAGCTCTTAGGCCTCTGAAGAAGGCACTTATTGCATCCATCCACCTTTCTTTCTTCTTTCTTTCTTCATTTCTTTTTGTTTGTTTGTTTGTTTGAGATAGAGTCTCACTCTGTTGCCTAGGCTAGAGTGCAGTGGCATGATCTTGGCTCACCGCAACCTCTGCCTTGTCAGTTCAAGCAATTCCCCTACCTTAGCCTCCCAAGTAGCTAGGATTACAGGCTTGCGTGCCATCACACCAGCTAATTTTTGCATTTTTAGTAGAGACCGGGTTTTGCCATGTCGGCCAGGCTGGTCTGAAACTCCTGACCTCAGGTGATTGGCCTGCCTCTGCCTCCCAACGTGCTGGGATTACAGGTGTGAGCCACTGCACCTGGCCCTTATTGCATATTTCTTGCACATCTTCATGTGTACTCCTACCCCCTCCTCCCAGGACTAGGCCCTGGCTGGGCTTGGCAGCAGGAGCTCTGCATGGGACCTGGGTCTCAGCTGAGCTGGAAGTAACTTGCTATAAGAGCAGCCCAGAGGCCTAATGGTATCATTGCTAGGGTCTGGCTCAGTGGTCAGACCCGGAAGAGAGCCTTCAGCCAAAGACCACCTGAGGCCCCTAACAATCCCTTCTACGGCCCCCTCTCCTGCCTGGGGGACTCCCTGCACTGGGAGGGGAGACTGCCGTTTGGTACTGGGATGGGATCGAGAGGTGCTGAGGCCACTGGTCCTTGGGACACAAACAGAAGCAGCTCCTCAGAGAACACGTGCCCTATTCCAGGGCCTCGGCCCTGCCCCACCCCGCCCCGTAGGATGCAAGGCCCCCCCCCAGCCCGTCGGGTCCCAAAGAAACTGCCCCGCCCAGCGGCCCCAGCCCCAACGCCGGCGCGCGGCTTCTTTCAGCACCACGGCGTGGACAGCTCCCGGCCCTGCGCTGAAGGGAGCAGGCGCGGAGGGCGCCGGCCAGGGAGGGGAGGGGAGGGCAGGGGAGCGCAGGAAAGGAGAGGAGAGGTAGGGCAGGGGTGGAGAAGGGAGGAGAGGAGAGGGCAGACGCAGGCAGGCGGGCAGGCGGGCGGGGCGCGGAGCCCAGCTGCCCTCGCCGGGGGCGGCGCCCACCGGAGCCGGACGCTGCTGAGCCCGAGGACAGGCGGAGACGCCGGGAGCCGGGGCGCCTGTGGCTCCGGGCAGGGGCCGCGGCCGAAAGATGCCAGTCCGCAGGGGCCACGTCGCTCCCCAAAACACTTACCTGGACACCATCATCCGCAAGTTTGAGGGCCAGAGTGAGTGTGTATATGTTGGGGCGGGGGGACGATCTGGAGTCCTAGTTCCGTGAAAGCGGGGCCGGATCCCTTTACTAACTTCTAACTGGGCAAGGTGGTGAGTGCGGAGTGCTGAATGCAAAATCCTTCCTTTGATGTCCCCAACACCTTCTCCTCCAGCGGGACCCACTTCCCTCAAATGCCGTCCTCTTTTCTGGAACACAAGGAGCAGCGTGCAGCCCTTCTCTCCCCACCCCCACCTCTTTCCTCAGTGCCCCAAACCTGAACCTCCCATTGCGGCCGCTGCCCGCCCCACCCGTGTCCTCCAGAGGATTCCTTGAGTCCTTCCTTTTCATATCCTGGCTCTGGTGTTCCCGGGAGCTTTCCCAGGCCTGACCCCCAACTGGTCACATTCCTGCCTCCCTTCCAGACACCCTTCCTGTTTCCAGGGAGCCTTGAGCCTTCCTTCTACCTCATGACCCTCACTGTCCTAGTCTTCCCACAATCTCCAGGCCTGACTCCCTCCCTCATTCTGGTCACTGGCCTGCTCCTCTGCCTAAATTCCCCTCACTGCCACCAAGAGACCTTACAATCTTTCCTTCCCTGCCTCCGGATCCTGGCTCCCACGGACTTTTGGCCTCCCACCTCCCACCCCAGGTCGTAAGTTCCTGATCGCCAATGCTCAGATGGAGAACTGCGCCATCATTTACTGCAATGACGGCTTCTGCGAACTCTTCGGCTACTCCCGAGTGGAGGTGATGCAGCAACCCTGCACCTGCGACTTCCTCACAGGTCCCAACACGCCGAGCAGCGCCGTGTCCCGCCTGGCGCAGGCCCTGCTGGGGGCTGAGGAGTGCAAGGTGGACATCCTCTACTACCGCAAGGATGGTGAGGCACATGAGGGCCACAGCCTCTGCAGGGCAGGCTTGGCCCTCTGTCTTGTCCAGCCAGGGTGGCCTTGGGGACGGCACTGACCCAGGGACCAAAGGGCCTGAACAAACCCTGTTTCCTCTAGGGGTCTTGGTTCCTCCACAGGCATTGGATATGATGCCTTCTGAAGTCCTTTGCAGGAGCCAGGGATCAGGCTGGGCCACCCACTGGTCCTGGCCTGGGGCAGGGCTTCCTGCTCTGCCATCCCTCCCCCCATCCCTGGTCTCCTGGCTCTCCACTCTGTCACAGTCAGTCCCAGCTGCCTGACAGTGACAGATGGAAATTAACCTTCCCTCATCTCTGTCTGCTCCAGGGATTAGAGGAGGAGTCACCTCCTCAAGGCTTCTGTGGCCAGACAAGGCGTGGGGGCTTTTGGCTGGGAAAGAGGGGTGGGCCTGCCTCATCTGGTCTTAGCTCTTTGGGGAGACAGGGTCTGGAGTTTTCCCTGACCAGGAAGCTTATTCAGATGGAGTTTGGGTTGTTACTGCCAGCTGGAACGTACTGTGAGCAGAACAGAAGCATAGGTGAGGGGCTGAAGACAGAGTTCAGCAGCCTTTGGAAATCCTCCTCAAACCAGAACCACAGGGTCCTCACTGGACCTGCCAGGATGGGTGGGAATGAGGAAAAGAGTCTGAATGTCCTTGGAAATCTCTTGAATCAATGGCCCCCAACCTGGTTCTGCATTAGAATTACCCAGGGCATGTTTTCCAAAACATACTTTCTCTAGAGAGAGGCTGACTCAGAAGGTGTGAGATGAGGCCAAGCGGGTGTATTTGGAAATATCTCCCTGGTGGTTCTGATGCCCTGCCTAGTTTAGGAGCCACTGGCTTTGATAAATCCCTTCATTTCATAGGTGTGGAAGGGATTTGCCCAAGACCCCACTGCTAGAGTCCAACCTGGGACTGGAATCCAAGTCTCTGGATTCCTCCCCTGGAGATTTTTGTTTCGAGTAATCCCAAGAGAGAAAGGACCTCAGCTGCCTTTCTGTTTGAAGGCAGGATTTTGGGGGAATGAGGTGCTCAGGAGGGAGCAGTCCCCAGGGAAGGCAGGCATGAGGCCACCTGAGGGCAAATAAAGAATGGATGCCTCTGGATTGGGACTGAGGGGTGCTGAGAGCCTGAGTTTCAGGGGCCTGGAGTGTGTGGAACATGAACATGTGTGTGCTTGCACATGTGTGCCTGTGTGTGTTTGTGCTTGCAAGTGTGTGTGTGTGTGTGTGTGTGTGTGTGTGTGTGTGTGTGTTTGCAGGCTTCTCAGAGAGCTTCTTGGGTAGGTCCTGGTTGTTCCTGCTACTGCCATACGAATGAGTGGCAGTGGGAAGTGCAGCAGGCAGGGGCAGCCAGGAGGGGACTGGGAAGAATCTGGCTAAGTGTGGCAGTACTCACAGGGTTAATGAAGTCAGAATATTTAAAAACTGTGACCTCACCTCCTCACATCATTGCAGAGAGGAGGTGAGAGTCAGGGGAGTGAGAAGGGTCCTGGGGGAACAGGATGGGACAGCAGGAAATGGGGGGGTGGGTACATTAGGTCCTTTCTTTCCCTCTTCTTGTCACTAGAACTATACCTGATCCCAGACTCCTAGGGATGTCAGGTTATGGCTCTTGGGGTCCCCTCAGCACGCTGCAGGTATCTGGGCAGAGGGCAGAAGTCAAAGCTTGGCCTTGGCCCCCCGAGATCAGGACTCAGATCAGAATCCTGCAGGTGTCCTCAGCTCTCAGAAGGGAACCTAGGAACCTCATCTTGGGGGCCCTCCTTGGGTAAAAATGGGAAACTACCCACATACCTGGTGCCCTATAAGTCCCAATCTCCTCCCATCCCACCCTCAGCCCTTCCCTATCTTATTGCCCAAGACTTTGACTACCTGGACCTTCCTGAAATTGTTCTGAAACCCAGAAAAGGGAGCTTCCTGGCCTGCATTACCCTAAGGGAAGGATGTTGTGCTAAGATAACTGATGTTTACCTTAAGGTCCACTCTGACCACATATAATCCTTTTTTTTTTTTTTTTTTGAGACAGGGTCTCACTCTGTCACCCAGGCTGGCAAGAACATAGCTCACTGTACCCTCCCATCTCAGCCTTCCGAGTAGCTGACACTACAGGTGTGCACCATCACACCTGGCTAATTTTTTAATTTTTTGTAGGGATGGGGTCTCACTATGTTGCCCAGGCTGGCACATGATCCTTTTTTGATCATATTCACGGACATCTTACAGTCCTGCTGAGGGGCGTCCTAATGGTGATTTCTTTCCTCCTTGGGTCAGTACCTCCCTTCCCCCAAACTCCCAACTTCAGGGGCGGTGGGAAGGGGTCCTGAGCGGATCTCTAGCTTATTTATGTATAATCCTCTTTTCCTCTAAAGGGGTAATCCACTGAAAATTCTCGAAGTCAACGTGGAGGGTTTGGGTTCACATAGCTCCACATTGTGCAGCTGCAGACAGTTGGGCTCAAAGAGGCCAGAGCACTTGGCAAAAATACCGCAGGAGACAGTTCAGAGACCCCTGGGAAACTGGCTCTTCCTCTATTTGCCTTTGCTAGAAGTGGTAAGAACCTAACAGATAAGAAGAAATGGCCATGTGGCAGGACTAGAACCAGTGAAAGTTCAGAGGGAAGAAAGGAGAGCACTCAGATCCGCCCACTGTCACCCACACCTGCCCCGCACTGGCACCTGCCTGAGAGCCCACCCAGCCTGCCTTTCCCAGGTCCTCTCTTCTGAGGATCCTGAACCAGGGAGTCCCCTAATTCCCAAGCCAGATTAGAGGAGGCCTGGGACTTCTCCAGTCCTCAGTTCTGGATGAGGAAGACAGGACAGGGGCTGCTGTCTGCCCTCCCCCTCCCCCCATGTTTTCCATATGGGCAGCCATGAATGACAGGAGGACCAAGTCAGGAGGCGGCATGCAGTGGCCACCCTCTCAGCCGCAGCTTTTTGTAGCACCAGCCCCTCCCTGGGGGCTCACCACAGTGCCGGACAGAGTATGCATCAGGAGATGGGGTGAAGACAACAAGGAGGCTGTGAGTGCTGAGAAACTGAAGGAAGGAGCACATTTGAGAGGAAGAGAAGAGCAGAGAGAAGTGGGGTATCCCAGGGGAGAGAAGTGGGATGCTTTTGCTAAGAAAAGTAAGAACCTAGCAGATAAGAAGGAATGGGAATTCTCAAGGGGCAGACAAACCTGTTGCCCTTGGTTGGAGAGGTGGGTGCTGGGAGGAGCTCCTGAAAGGATGAAGAGGGTCCTGGTGAGGGCACAGGAACACTGCCTGCCACTCCTGGGCACAACCTGAGATGGTACACTCACCCACTTTTGGTCACCTAGATATGGGCTTTTGTTTGGGAGCTCGAGCCATGGGTAAGCAAGGACAGCCTGGGGCAGGGGCAGAGAGAATGCTCTGGACTCTTCTAAATCCTCCTAGCCTCCTGTCTGCCTACTCCACAGGCCACAGGCATGGGGGCGGGGCATGGGGTACCACACACTGACCCCCGACCCCAGCCCCAGCTCTCACTGCTATAATGGGCTGGTCTTTGGTCCATTCCCAGCTGCAGTTTTCCAACTGCATCAATTTTCCAGTAACATCAGTTGCTGGGTGCAGCCACTCCAAGACTATGTGTTGGCAGCCCCCAGCAGCTTAGAGAGCCTGGAGGCCCCCTGCCTCTCTGCCCAGCTCTGCCTTCTCCCTGCCCCCTACCAGGCCAGATCTCTGCAATGCCAGAGAGATTGACAATATAATCTGGCCTTACGAGCAGTGTCCCAGGCCACTGGCCAAGGAGGCTCCCTGTCTAGGTCCCAGCATCCAAGCATTGCCATGCCCCAGGCTGACTAGAGTGATGGGATTGGGCCTGGGAGTCTGGGCCTATAGCCCTGTGTGCCCAGGAGTGGGTGAAACAGGCAGGCACCTCTCCCCAGTGTGGATGTCTCCCCTGGGCCCAGGCAGCAGATGGCAGATGGCTGCCTGGTGCCTGGAAGTCCAGGAATCTGATATGGGAGATTCCTACTCCCTGGAGAGGAAAGCGAGAGGGAGGATAAGTGTGGCTCAGCTGCAGCCCAGCTCTGATGGCTGTGAGGAGGGACTGAGGACAAAAAAACAAGGAGTCTGGTGGTGAGTCGATCCAGTGATACTCCCACCAGTGGCCAGCCGGCATCCCCCATACTCACACACACAGACTTCCATTCACTCAGTCAACAAACAACACCTGGGACAGGTGAAACAGAACCTAACCTGCCCTCAGGGAGTGCAGCTCCACCTTCTCATTTGCATGGTCACCTGAGGCCCCTGCCCCTGAGGCCCCTGACCCTTTGGGCCTGACACCCGCCAGCACTTTGAGGGTCATAGGACTCCCATAGAGATGGTGTTCATGGGGTGCCTGGCCTGGGGCTCTTGGGTATGGGGTATTTTGTTCATTTCTTATTATTTTTTTGAGACAGATGACTTCCCTGTTACCCAGGCTGGAGTTCAGTGGCATGATCTTGGCTCACTGCAACCTCAGCCTCCTGGGTTGAAGTGATTCTCCTGCCTCAGCCTCCCGAGTAGCTGGAACTATAGATGCACACCACTACGCCTGGCTAATGTTTGTGTTTTTAGTAGAGATGGGGTTTTACCATGTTGGCCAGGCTGGTCTTGAATTCCTGGCCTCAAGTGATCCATCTGCCTCAGTCTCCCAGTGTGCTGGGATTACAGGCGTGGGCCACTGTGCCAGGCCAGATATGGGGCATCATTTTAGCTGGTATTGTTCCACCCACCAATGGGGGCTGTGGTGAGACCCTGGAGCAGAGACAGGGACAGAGACTGTGGCCTGAGAGGCACAGGGCAGCCAGCAGCTGGGTGTGGGCTGCCCAGGATGGTGGGGAGGGTGGTGGGAGGAGCCTGTCCTGCCCCCACATGGCCATCCCCCTCCCTCTCTGGCACCCAGGCCACTGCCCTGCCTACTCCTTGGGCCCAGCCCTGCCTTGGGATCCCACATTCCTCCTAGGCCCAGAGCAGCAGCCTGATTCTGGCCCCAGCACCTTCCTCCCAGACAAGTCCCTTCCCTTTTCCAAGCTATCGTGTCCTGCAAACCCAGAGATCCTCTCTCCGTGCCCCCTCCCAGCCCTTGCAAGTCAGTTTCTGAGAGCTCCAGGCTCTCTTCTGCAGAATGGGGATCCATGCCTGCCCCCCAAGGACCTCCTGAGGCCTAATGTTTCAACTGGCCCTGTGCCCAGCACTTAGTATGCTTTCAACAAGTTCCTCCCCGCATGGCAGGAGCAGGGCATCTTTGTGGGATGGGAATATGGGAAGAGAGGCCACAGCCAACCCAGCTCCATGGGGTAGAATGCCCAGCTTCACCTCCCCACTTAATCCACCCCCATCTGCTCAGCTTTAATTACAGCAGAAGCAGACCCCGAGGTTAAGCTCTGAGCTGATGGCTGAGTGTGGACTTGGGCCTGATCTGATGCTACCTTATCTCCTAATGAGCAGCTTAGCCGCTTTCCCCACCTCTGCCCTGTGGGTGGAGCACCAGCTGCACAGCCTCACCCACCCTCTGCCCAGTAGCTCTGGTTACTGTCCAGGCCTCTTAACCCCAGTGGCTGACCTTCACTTGACCTTCACCCAGCCCCTTCTCTAGCCAGGTCACTGCAGGAGGGGACCCCTTCAGGGCCCACCCACCCTCCATACTCCCAATGGCATTTGCAGCCTCCAGCTTCCGCTGCCTGGTGGACGTGGTGCCCGTGAAGAATGAGGACGGGGCTGTCATCATGTTCATCCTCAACTTCGAGGACCTCGCTGAGCTCCTGGCCAAGCACAGCAACCGCAGATTGTCCCAGCGCCTGTTGTCCCAGAGCTTCCTGGGCTCCGGTGAGGTGGGGTGTGGGTGGTGGTGGGAAGGACTCCCTGACTGTGGCTGCTCTGATTTCTGTTCCTGGTTTCAGAGGGCTCTCACGGCAGGCCGGGCGGACCAGGACCAGGCAGAGGCAGGGGCATGTACAGGACCATCAGCCAGATCCCGCAGTTCACGCTCAACTTCGTGGAGTTCAACCTGGAGAAGCACCGCTCCAGCTCCACCACAGAGATTGAGATCATTGCGCCCCACAAGGTGGTGGAGCGGACACAGAATGTCACTGAGAAGGTCACCCAGGTGCGGGCCTGCAAGGCACGGTGTGCGGGGCTGTGCCAGGTCTCCAGGGTTCCCTCCCAGGCTCTGGGCCCAGGCCCTCTGGGGCCTTGGCTGGCAAAGAAATTCTTCCCGTCTAGCCTTTAATATCTGGTTCGAACCCCAGACAGGCCTCCTGTCCTGTTTGAGATCTAAAGACCTAAAGGCCTGCCCTGAGGTCACAGCCCTGGTGCCCAGCTCCTGGAGCCAGAGGAGGCTGGGGTCAGCAGGGCCTATGAGTGATGCTGCTTCCTAGGCCTGGAGAAGCCAGGGCATGTGGTGGACATGCAGGCCACCATGGGGGCCTCCCCAGATCTCAGCCAGTCCCAGGGAAGGAACGGCAGAGAGGACACATGCCAGGGCCAAAATGGGAGGAGAGCCATGGGGAGGTCCCAGCCTTGTGTCAGCCCCTTGCCTTTGAGACAAAAGCCACCCTCTCTACTTCCTTCCAACATGAACACAGGATCCTCCTGCATGCCAGGCAGGGCAGGGCAGGGCAGGGCTGGCACCTCCAGTTATCTTTGATCAGCTTCCTGGGGGCCAGGCCCTGAAGGACCCCTGCAACCTCCTCCTTGGCCAGCCCAAGGCAGACTTCCCTGGGTCCTCTGCTCCAGCTCATCCTGCTGTCCCTTCTCATGAGGCTCGAAGGCCTGACCATTCCAGAGAGAAATGCAAGGAGCCCTGCCCAAGGCTCCAGTGACCAGAGTCCTGGCACTGACTTCCTATGTGACCTTGGCCGGGGGAAGTTCCAGCCCCCTTTCTAGGCCTCAGGGCTTTCATCTGCAGGAGAGGTAAGGACTATGTGGTCCCAGATAAGGACTAAATGGTCTCTGGGGACCCATTTGACATTGAGTAGTGCTGGACCCAGGAGGCAGACAAAGCTGTAAGTCATAGCCAGGGGCCCAGGCCAAGGTTGAGCAATGCAGAGCATAGCATGGCCTGCTCCCAGCTTCCCTTCGGCTGTCTTTGTGTTGGGGCTGGGGACGGCTCTTTTCCCCCCCGCCTCTTTTCACCTGAAACACAATTGCTGCTGGAACCAGGTGTGGGGAAGACCACTCAGCACCTCACTGAGCTCAAGGATCCTGAGGAGGACAGGACGCCAGGCTACAGGACTGTGTCCTCTGAGGTCAGAGTGGCCCAAAAGCCTGACCCTGGGAAGCCTCCCAGCTGCTTACCCCAGGGCATCTGGTGGCTACCATGGTGGGGGCTTTTAGACTGGAGAGTGGTCGGTGAAGATGGCCAGGCCTGGCTGGGACCCACAGTCCCAGCGCCTGTCCAACCTGCCTGCCCCTGTTTGTTCCTCAGCTCGGCCCCTCTTGGCATCACTCCCCTGCTCCATGTGGGTCCTAGGCCCAGGGAGGTGCCTGACAGATCTCGGGGGAAGCGGCAGGCGAGGATCCAGATCAGGGAAGTCACATCGGCCTCAAGCAGAACTTAAAGAGCCTCAACGGCTGTGGCCTTACACTGGAGCCTGAGTATCCTGAGGGCTTTGCAGCTCTGGGAGACACGGAGCAGGGTGGGCTTTGCCATGAAGCGCCTTTGACCTGGCTTTGGAGGCAGTGGGAGATTTTGGGGGTCCCCCTGTCTGGAGACTGAGGAATTGAGGAACTCTCTTCTCAGCCTACTTTAAACCACCCCTCACCATTCCTTCTGTCTCCCTCCCACTCCCCACCCAGGCAGGCCTAGGGAAGGGCCTTGTTTCACCCTAGCAGGGTCCTAGTGGCCCTTGGGAGGAGGGGGAGTGGCTCTGATGCCCAGGGTGTGGTCAGAGCCCCAGTTTCCCACGCTCATTCAGGGGTCTGTAGTTGAGAGCCCATGTGGACCAAGAGCTAGGCACACAGGGAGAAGAGTGTCAGTGAGGGAGCCAAACTCAGCAAGCCTGTGGCTCAGTGGAGAACCACCATGCAGCTGGGTGGATACAGGGCAGGCAGAAAATTTAAAAAGAGCCCAAGTTCATGTGGAATCAGAGGGGGCTTCCTGGGGAAGTGTGCAGCAAGGCCTCAAGGCTGAGCAGGTCACTGCAGGGTGGAGACACAGTTGCCCCACTCAAGGGTTTGGATGTCAGATAGGGACCCGCGGGTTGAAACCAAGTGGATCTTCCTTATTGCTATCCCATCTGCTAACTGACTTTGTTTCCATGGTCAAACCTTACATTGCAAATTTTCCTAAATGAGTACCATCCATCAGATCTCATCTGGTGGGAGGTGGGGGGTCCATGGGACACCCCTCTGGCTCCATCCTTGTTTGGAGCAGTGTCTGATGAGGATGAGGGAGGAGGATAGTGGACGGGGAATTAGCGTGTAGAGCAGCGTGTGCATCTCTGTGAGAATAGATGAATCTCACCACCTACATGAGATCAGGTGAATCTCACCATCTACATGAGAATAGGTGCATCTCACCAACTACATGAGAACAGATGAATCTCACCATCTACATGAGAACAGGTGCATCTCACCATCTACGTGAGAACAGATGAATCTCACCATCTACATGAGAACAGGTGCATCTCACCATCTACATGAGAATAGATGAATCTCACCATCTACATGGGAACAGGTGCATCTCACCATCTACGTGAGAACAGGTGCATCTCACCATCTACGTGAGAACAGGTGCATCTCACCATCTACGTGAGAACAGGTGCATCTCATCACCTACGTGAGAACAGGTGCATCTCATCACCTACGTGAGAACAGGTACATCTCACCATCTACGTGAGAATAGGTGCATCTCACCATCTACGTGAGAACAGGTGCATCTCATCACCTACGTGAGAACAGGTACATCTCACCATCTACATGGGAACAGGTGCATCTCACCATCTACATGGGAACAGGCGCATTTCACCATCTACATGAGAATAGATGTAGAATAGATGTTCCTCACTACTTTTGTTGTGGCTTTTGTTGTCCTTTGTGATTCCATTTTGCAGATGCGGGAACTGAGGCTCATAGAGGTTACAAAACTTGCCCAATGCTCACCTGTAGCACGTCAGATCTGGCATTCAACTGGGGAGGCCTAGCTTCAGTACCCATGCCCTTCCTAATGCCCTGGCCATCTCTTATGTTGGGCAGCTGGGCAGAGCTGCGGCATATTGTGCTGGGGCCTGGGGATCCAGGGTTGGTCACAGTCTTGGAGGCAGGGGTGGGAGGGGGAAGGGAGAAGGCTCTGCTGAAGGTGATGATTCCAAACCCTTGGACATGTGAGGAGGAGTCAGTTTTCCTTAGTGCCGAGGACCTGCTGAGGGTCCAGGTTGCCTATACCCCTACCCCATGGACTCTTTCCATGGGAGGTTCTGAGTTGGCCCCAGAGAGGGTGCTCACTGGTCCAGGCTCCCCAGGGCCCTCAGAAAGGAAGATGCTCTTCTAGGAGTGACCTGTTCCTATCAGGAGCCCTGACCATAGGGGGCCTCCCAAGCCCACCAGAGAGGATCAGCCCACCAGCTACCCCCTTCAGTGGGCTCTTGTGTGGAATGGACCCACAGATGACATGGGCCTGGCCCTCCCCTGTCCTGGCTCCACCCACTTCAGGATGTTTCCAAGGGAGTTTATGAGCATCAAACCTGGGGTCACTATGGGGCAGAGCCACACCCCTCCTCTTGCATCCCACCTCCTTTTTCTGCACATCCTCCCCAGGCATCTGTCCCCTTAAGAACTTCCCTTCTCAGTCATCCCCCACCCCATCTCTCCCTCATGCCCTCTGCCCGGCAGAGCGCTGGTCACCCACCCTTTCCCACTATACCCTCCCCAGGCCTCAGCCTTCCAGGCCAGTCTCACCAGCAGTGGCCACCCCCAACCTGACCACCCTTGGCCCTCACCCCCAGGTCCTGTCCTTGGGCGCGGATGTGCTGCCCGAGTACAAGCTGCAGGCGCCGCGCATCCACCGCTGGACCATCCTGCACTACAGCCCCTTCAAGGCCGTGTGGGACTGGCTCATCCTACTGCTAGTCATCTATACAGCCGTCTTCACGCCCTACTCAGCCGCCTTCCTGCTCAGCGACCAGGATGAGTCGCAGCGTGGGGCCTGCAGCTATACCTGCAGTCCCCTCACCGTGGTGGATCTCATCGTGGACATCATGTTCGTCGTGGACATCGTCATCAACTTCCGCACCACCTACGTCGACAACAACGATGAGGTGGTCAGCCACCCCCGCCGCATCGCCGTCCACTACTTCAAGGGCTGGTTCCTTATCGACATGGTGGCCGCCATCCCTTTTGACCTCCTTATCTTCCGCACTGGCTCTGATGAGGTGAGCAGACCCCCTCCAGGCCAGCAGCCATGGCTGTCCTCTGCATACTGGCCTCAAGCCCTCCCTATTGCACAGCACTGAGTGCGGAGAGTACCTGGACCTGGGCACCTGTGCTGGTGGAGAGGAGACCCCAAACATCTGTCACCTCTCAGCCCTGGAGAAGGACCAGCCGAGACTGCACGCCCCAGGCCTCTGCCCCTCTGCCCCCTCTCTGAGCAGACCCTGGTGAGAGAAGCAGGCTAGCCCTTCCAGGATGGGCACTCATGTGGTCCTGACCCCTCATGCTGAATTCCAAACTGCACAGAGCAAATTTACACAATTTGCAGGGCCCAGAGCAAAATAAAAGCATAGGGACCCTTGTTGAAAAAGGATCCCTTTCTTCCTGGAGGAAGAAAGGGATCCCCAGGCCACTCCTCCAGTGCAGCCTTGCTCCCGCCTTACCCCCTAGCCCTCCACTATGGGCTGGAGGTGGGCACCCCCCCCAGGCTGCCAATAGGTGACGTGAAGGCATCTTCATGCCTTTCTCATAGTTTCCAGGCCCACAGTCTCCTCCTGCCCCACTCCTCAGGATCAGCTTTTCACTGAAATCAACTCTGCCTTCTGTGTTCCAGTGCCCCCTCATTACGCCAACCTGTCCAACAGGGGATGTCCAGCAGGTATCCTCTGCTCCAAGCCCCCCTAATACCACCCCTCAGCAAATCTGCCCCCATTGTCCCCACCTGGACACTGAGTGGCGTTTATACTCACTTGTGTCCCAGCACAAAACTTGCCAGCCTCCCGCCCCTCCACACAGCTGCCTCAGCAACTTTCAGATCACTTACCTGACCCTGTGTTCCACCCTCTGGGATGTACAGGGTCCTCAGAATTTTCAGTGGCTCCCCGAGGTCTGCAGAATAAAAACCAAGCTCGTGATAGACTCTGAGGCCCACAGGGAGCAGCCCTTGCCCACCCTGCCCTTCCCAGGCATGGTTCTCACTGCTCCTCCATCTCCCACATGTGTACCAGGCTGCAGTGCCACACTTGGTTTCCCTTGTGGGCCACACACTTCACACCTCAGTGCTGCTGCTCATGCTGCTCCCTGAGCCAGGAGTGCCCTTTCGCTCTCCCTCCTGTCTGCCTGGAGCCCTAGCCTCCTCTCTCAAGGCTCGGCTCATGTGTCACCTCCTCCGTGAAGCCTCCCCGACCTACCCCAGCAGACTTGACCTCCCCTTCCTCTGTGCTCCTACTGGACTTCTGTCCTAACAATCAGAACACTGTTTTGAGCTTTAGGCTGAGATCCTTAAGGTCCCATACCATGCCACACTGTCAAGTGCATGGCCTGGATCAGGTTCTCCATAAATGTTTGTTGAATGACTATGTGGTTGTATGCATGAGAGAACAAAAGCAGGCCTGAGTACACCCTTCCAAGGGCTGACACCCCAGCCCTGTGACCGTTTCCCTGCCCCTCCAGACCACGACCCTGATTGGGCTACTGAAGACAGCACGGCTGCTGCGGCTGGTGCGCGTGGCACGGAAGCTGGACCGCTACTCTGAGTACGGGGCAGCTGTGCTCTTCTTGCTCATGTGTACCTTCGCGCTCATCGCGCACTGGCTGGCCTGCATTTGGTACGCCATTGGCAACGTGGAGCGGCCCTACCTGGAACACAAGATCGGCTGGCTGGACAGCCTGGGTGTGCAGCTTGGCAAGCGCTACAACAGCAGCGACCCAGCCTCAGGCCCCTCGGTGCAGGACAAGTACGTCACAGCCCTCTACTTCACCTTCAGCAGTCTCACCAGCGTGGGCTTTGGCAACGTCTCGCCCAACACCAACTCCGAGAAGGTCTTCTCCATCTGCGTCATGCTCATTGGCTGTGAGTGAGACTTCATGCCATGGCCTAACCTCATACCCTGGCCTTACCTATGAAATAGTATTTGTTAGTTTTGTACTGAGATGGAATATAACACACAGAAATAATTCATGCAGTACACTGATCCTAAGTGTGCAGCACAATGAATTTTTGCTGGTGGGTGCACGAATTGTACACAAAATTTAACACTCACACAGCCTGTACTATCTGCCAGTCACCAGGAAATAATTTGCAGGGCCCAGAGCAAAATAAAAGCATAGGGACCCTTGTTGAAAAATTATTAAGAATCAGCCAGGTGTGGTGGCTCAAGCCTGTAATCTCAGCACTCTGGGAGGCCAAGGTAGATGGACACTTGAGGTCAGGAGTTCGAGAACAGCCTCACCAACATGGTGAAACCCTGTCTCTACTGAAAAATACAAAAATTAGCTGGGTGTGGTGGTGCATACCTGTAATCCCAGCTACTCAGGAGGCTGAGGCAGGAGAATCACTTGAACCTGGGAGGCAGAGATTGCAGTGAGCCAAGATGCTTCCACTGCACTCTAGCTTGGGCAACAGAAACTCCATCTCAAAAAAAAAAATTATTAAGATTTTTTTTGACAGTGACAGCTGACTATTAAACCAAACACAGGGCTCTTAGCATGCAGCCTCGTGTGTCCACACAGGTTGCACACATGAAGCAAGCCCTGCCAGGCACTCTTTTAAACACTTTATAAAATCCCACATCTCATTCCCTTTTGAGCCCAGGGTACAAAGCAAGAAACCACATGGTGCTAACTTGCCAGAGGGCACACAACTAGGAAATGTCCGAGTGACCGATCCCAGCCCAGGTGTTCAGCTCCAAGGCTGTGCGGCTCTCAGTCCCTGCTCCCAGCTGCCTGCCTCCCAAGACACTTGCGTTAGGAACATAAAAGGCAGCGCGGAATTTTACACCTAGATTGAGTTGTCATGTTCAGAGTATTTAGAGATGTGAAAGCTCAGAAAAACAAAAACAAGGGAAGAAAATGGGTGAAAAGAAATTGAGAGTTTGCTCTTTTTTTTTTTTTTTTTTGAGACAGTCTTGTTCTGTCACCCAGGCTGGAGCACAGTGGCACGGTATTGGCTCACTGCAACCTCCACTTTCTGGGTTCAAGTGATTCTCCTGCCTCAGCCTCCCAAGTAGCTGGGATTACAGGCAGGCACCACCATGCCTGGCTAATTTTTATATTTTTTTGGTAGGGACGGGGTTTCACCGTGTTGTCCAGGTTGATCTCAAGCTCCTGACCTCAGGTGATCCACCCACGTCAGCCTCTCAAAGTGCTGACTGAGGCCTGAACCACCACACCCGGCAGAGAGTTTTCTCTTTATTCTATTTCTACAACTTGAAGGAGAAAATAGATCTGAGCTTTAAAAATCCATTGACTGCCTTCTTTCTTCTCAGGAGTTTGACCGCTGGGCCCAGTAAGATGACAAGAGGCACAGGGCAGAGGGGGGAGGGCAGGAAGCACAGGGGCCTTTGTCTCCCCTGTGCCCTGGCGCTGCCCTGTTCACTCTTGACTTCTCCTTAGACAGAGGGGTCCGTCATCAGGGGGCTGCTGGAAAGAGGAAGGCCTGGAGTAGGCCATGGGTGGCTTGGCCCAGTGGGGCTGCGGAGGAGCTCATTTCTCCCCTCGCCCTCAGCCCTGATGTACGCCAGCATCTTCGGGAATGTGTCCGCGATCATCCAGCGCCTGTATTCGGGCACCGCGCGCTACCACACGCAGATGCTGCGGGTCAAGGAGTTCATCCGTTTCCACCAGATCCCCAACCCGCTGCGCCAGCGACTGGAGGAGTACTTCCAGCACGCCTGGTCCTACACCAACGGCATTGACATGAACGCGGTGAGCCCCGCCGCTCCGGCTAATGCCCTAGGGGGAGCCAAGGTCCCGCGGGGGCGGGGCATCCCCAGAGCCCTCCCCACCCTCTCCTCAAGCCCTACTCAGGCCGCGCCCCGCTGGACTGGGCCACCCGCCTTCCAGGTGCTGAAGGGCTTCCCCGAGTGCCTGCAGGCCGACATTTGCCTGCACTTGCACCGCGCGCTGCTGCAGCACTGCCCGGCGTTCAGCGGTGCCAGCAAGGGCTGCCTGCGCGCCCTAGCCGTCAAGTTCAAGACCACGCACGCGCCACCTGGGGACACGCTGGTGCACCTCGGCGACGTGCTCTCCACGCTCTACTTCATCTCCCGAGGCTCCATCGAGATCCTGCGCGACGACGTGGTCGTGGCCATCCTAGGTAGGTCAGGCGGAGTGGACCAGGCCTGTGTTGGGGATCGGATGGAAGGGGGCAGGATGGGAGATGCCCTGCCTGGGCCACCCTCTTCCTGATGCGGATTTTACTTTTACTGGCCAGCCACATGCAGAGCTTGTGCCTGGGAGAGCTTTATACCCAGCTCCCTGAATCCTTAAAACAACCCTCTGCCAGAGGTCCCATGTTCCTGAGAGGGAAGTTGAGGCTGAGGGAGATCATGCTAGTCTGTGGCCAGGCAGGGATTCCAGGGCTGCCAGTGTGACTCAGAAGCCCAGGCAGGCCTTCCTACCTTCTTCCACTCTTGGGGAGTTCAGGGAGAAAGGCCAAGGGTCTCTCTGGGTGGAGGGAGATGCCATGGCTGGGGACCCCAGTCTCATTCAGTGCAGACACAGGGATAGCCAGACACTTTGGAGGAAGGATATGAGCACTGGGCAGGGGGACAGACAGGTCACAAGCAGCCGCTGCCATGTGCCTGCTGTGTGACCTTAGGCAAGTCACTTAACCTCTCTGAGCATCACAGGGTCCTCTCCTTGATTCTCATCTTCCTTGCCTGCCCCATGACTTCATCTCCACCCCAACTTCAGCCTTGCCCTCCTTTGGTCCCCATGACCTGGCTATCCTCCAGCCCCTCTGGACAGACTCCCCTCGGGCTCCCCTGCCCCTCCTCTTCCTCTGGCCTGCTGGTGCTCTGCTCTCCTCTCCCCTCCTACCCGACACCCTCCCATGGGCCTGCTCCTTGTACCCACGGCCTCAGTCTTCCCCTTGCCACAAGGATCCCCAGAGCTCTGTCCTGGCCCCACTCTCTTCTTAGACCACAACATTCCAGTTTTCTAGGCATGGCCACCCTAGTATTCTATAAGCAGATCAAACTCAGTGTATCCCAATCTGAAATAATCACCTTTCCTCAAAACCAGCTCCGTCAGCTTCCCCATCCTGTGACCTATCTGCCCATTTCCCATGCCACAGTCAGCCAAGGGGTTATCCTATTTTGTTGCTGCCCACTGCCCACCAGCCAAAATCGTCCATACCTCTCCATCTCACACCTGTCTCCCTGTCCCTGCCTGGATCCAGCCTTCCTTGTGTCCTTCCTGGAAAGGTGTTGGCAACTCCTTTCCCATGGCCCTGCATCTGGTCTACTCCCATGCTCATCTTCCACCTTCTGCCAGTGACCTGAAATAGACCTCTGTCTGTTTGCCTCTTCTGCTCAAGATCCCTCCGTGGTTCCCCATGGTCCATGCATGCGTGCTCAGTTCTCCCAATCCCACCACCCTGTCCTGCCACCCTCCCCCTGTTACTTTACGTTCCAGCCAAACTACTTAGCATTCTCTAAATCTGTGCCCTCGCACATGCTGCCACTCTGCCTGGAGCACCCTACCCTGTGCCATCTGGCAGATCCCAGTTGTCCTCCAAGACTGGGCTCAGTTATAGGTTTCTGCTGAGACCTCTCACTCCCAGCCTACCTTAGAAGTGCTGTCCATGTGGGAGGGATGATAATTATTACAAATAATTAAGAAGTCAGTCCAATTTAAGTTTCAGTTAAAGACATGAAACCTCTCATTTTGTCCTGAGTGGAAATAGACATTAGATCAGAATCCTTCATCTACTGGAAAACCATCAAGTTATAATGTTGCCCAGATTTCAAGCTTAAGGGTTTCACGTGTGACCCTGGCAAGCCCCTTCCCTCTCCAGGGTCAGCCCCCTCCTCTGTGAACGCCCTTTGATCCTGTTCTCTTGCAGGGACATGACCAGGCCTCCATCCATCCCTCTGTGCTAAACTGTTAGTGCTGCTTGCACAGTGTCACCAGGCTAAGGATGCTGGACTTTCCTGGGGGAGTAGGAATCAAAGCAGTCATGCTCTGTGGCAACCCAGCCCTGGGCTCTCCACCCCTGAGTCCTGACAGTGCAGTGCTGACCACATGCTGTTTCTTCTGCCCTGATTGCCTTTCTCCTGGGGACAGTCTTTGTTTCTCTCAATACAGCCCCCATTTCACTTCCTCTGCAAGGCCCCTCCTTTCTGCCCCAGCCATCCCTACCAGGAAGAGCCCCTCCCTCCTCCATGGCCCCATAGCTTTTGATTTTCCCTGTTTCTAGGGCTCCAAAGATCATGCTGTAAACTTGTTGGCTGCTTATGTACCTATCTTGCAGGGATTTGAGGGGCTCTTTGTGGGTGGCATAACATCTTATATTTATACTTATATTTATATTCCTTGGCCAGCACAGCACCCGGCACCAGGAGGGCCCAATAACCTTGCCACATACCTGAATATCACCCATGTCAACCCTGGGATATCCTTCCCCCTTGCCTTGCATGGACCTAGTCAGTTGCCTCTTGTTGTGTTTTTTTTGTTTTTTTAATGGAATCTCACTCTGTCACCCAGGCTGGAGAGCAGTGGCATCATCTCAGCTCCCTGCAATCTCCGCCTCCTGGGCTCAAGTGATTCTCCTGCCTCAGCCTTCTGAGTAGCTGGGATTACAGGCCACCATACCTGCCTAATTTTTGTTTTCGTTAGCTTTTTTTAGTGGAGATGGGATTTGACCAGTTGGCCAGGCTGGTCTCAAGCTCCTGACCTCAAATAATCTGCCTGCCTCTGTCCCCCAAAGTGCTGGGGTTATAGGCATGAGCCACTGTGCCTGGCTGCCTCTTGCTTTTTGAGTCACTGGCTCAAGCATCACCTCATCTGCTTCCCTGAACAGCCCAGTGGGGCTGGCAAGGCAGATCAGGTTTTACGCATGTTAGAGACGAAGACTCTGAGATCCAGACAGGAGTAACTTCTCCAGGCTTCCTCCACCAGGGCCATGTTGATTACCTGGCCCCATAATCAGGAGTGGGAAGACAAAGAGAAGCCTCTGGCCCTGCCCTGGGGAGTTAGGTCCTCTGGCCCTGGGTTTCCTGAACCCTGCTCCACAGCACTGCAGGCCAAGCAGCAGGAAGATGTTGAGACAGATATTGAGCCTTTAGGGCCTCTTCCTGCCCACTGTGCCGAAGAGTGTGGGCTACAGGAGGCAGATTCTGATGGAGGGTGGTTCTGAAAAGCCTGGAGACAGTGAGAGGAGCCACGGGCTGGGGGTGAGAGTCGCTCTTAATGGATTTCTGTGCAGCTCAGAGATCTCAGATATGGGAAGAGAACCCCTCACCCCACCCCTGCCAACCCACATCCAGCCCTGTCCCCAGAGCTCACTTCTGGGCAGCAGGCCCCAGCCTAGAAGGATGTCCAAGGTTGGGGGAGGTCATGGTCAAAGGACCCTCATAAGGGAGCATGGAGCCAGACCCTGAAGAGACTCCCACCCCTCTGGCTGGCAGGGAAGAATGACATCTTTGGGGAGCCTGTCAGCCTCCATGCCCGGCCAGGCAAGTCCAGTGCAGACGTGCGGGCTCTGACCTACTGCGACCTGCACAAGATCCAGCGGGCAGACCTGCTGGAGGTGCTGGACATGTACCCGGCCTTTGCGGACAGCTTCTGGAGTAAGCTGGAGGTCACCTTCAACCTGCGGGAAGTGAGTCAGGGCCAGGTGGGCCAGGGTGGGTGGTGGCTTTTGGCCGGCTGGTAACAGGAAATGCCCAGGCAGCCTACTGAGGGCTTGGCCTGCCTGGCCTGAGGGCACCCATCTGACCAATCCCATTCTGCAACCTTTGCCAGAATTTCTTCTGTGCCTACCATGGCTGACATAATGCTAAGTATGAGGATAGCTAATATTTATTAAGCACCGACTATACTAAGGGTGGGGCTTCTTTTACATGATCTCCTTGCAATTGCTATTATTATCCCCATTTTCCAGATGAGGAAACTGAGGATCAGAGAGAGTAAATAAACTGGCTAAAGCCATTCAGCTAGTAAACGGCAGAGCCAAAATGTGAATTTAATTTGTCAGACTCCAAAGCCCAGGTGTTTCCACCATATTATACCATGCTGAAAAGGATGGTGCCGGCTGTCCAGATGGCTCACAGTACCAAGCACAGGTACTGCCAAGAGGTGACAAAACTGTCTCTCTTCTCACACTCATCCCTCAGTAGAGGAGATTTTGACAACTCAAAAAAAAATAAAGAGCCACAAAGCAAAATAGCCAAAGTCTCAAGGGTATCAAGGAGAAGCATGTGGAGATCAAACTTGCCAAGGAGTGTGACAACCAGGACCAACCCTGGGAATGCCCAGAGCGGGGTATCAGGGAGGAGGGATCTGGAACCAGAAGAGGGGAAGAAGGGAAGGTGCACCTGGCCATGAAACACAGAGTCCAGGCTGTTTCTCCCATGTCGCCCCTACCCATCTGCCTCAGGAGAAGGCTCTGCTGGCCTGGGCCCTGTGCCCAGCTTCCTGAGCATGGAGCTGGGTGGGCTTTCTTTTTTTTTTTTTAGACGGATTCTTACTCTGTCGCAAAGCAGGAGTGCAGTGGTACAATGTCAGCTCACTGCATTCTCCACCTCCCAGGTTCAAGTGATTCTCTTGCCTCAGCCTCCTGAGTAGCTGGGACTACAGCTAATTTTTGTATTTTTAGTAGAGATGGGGGTTTCACCATGTTGGCCAGGATAGTCTCGATCTCTTGACCTCGTGATCTGCCTGCCTCAGCCTCCCAAAGTGCTTGGATTCCAGGTGTGAGCCACTGTACCCGGTCTGGGTGGGCTTTCTTGCTGTGGACAGCCCTCCCCACACCATCCCATCTGCTGCTCTTCCCTTCCCCAATTTCTCCCCACCAACATCTGCACAGGAGACACCTGGTAAGGACCCTGCCTTGGGGGCCCAGCCATCAGGCGGCCAGAATGCCCAGCAGCTGGGCACCAGGGCAGGAGGAGTGTGGTCTCTGCAGCCTGGGCCATCTGCAGGAAGCCACCCAGGGCATTGCTGCTGTGCCCAGCTGCCTGTTACTCTTTCACCTAGTTGTGACAGCGCCGTGGGGTGAGGGCAGGGAAGAATAGAGGCCCCACCCCAGCTTTGGTTCCTGTTCCTCCATCCTCTTGTTTCCCACAAGGCAGCTGGGGGTCTCCATTCATCCCCGCAACAGGCTCCAGGCAGCCAAGACCACCAAGGTTTCTTCCTCAAAGACAACCAGTCAGGTGAACAAAGCCAGTCCCCACCAGTGTCTGCCCAGCCCCAGCCCGCAGCCCCTGCCTAGCCTCCTTCCCCTCCCATGTCCACTCCATCCTGCATCCCCAGTGCCACCCCCGACATGGGTAGAGGGGGGTTCCCTCTCTAGACCCAGAGCCAGAACCTCGGCCCTGCTTCCTCCCCAGTCTCCCAGCCCTGATGGCCTATGTCCTCAGAGGCAGAGTGAGGGCTCTGTGGTTCAAATGTAGCTCCCAGGGGTGTACGGAGACTAGCCAGCCCCCGAGGTTCCACACTAAGGCATTAGGGGTCCACTGGGCTGCAGATCCCTGGGCAGTCAGAGCATCGCTAAAAGTCCTCACCCTGCCAGAGTTTCCCCATGAGCTGGGGCCCCAGCTCCCCTCCCAGGGCTACAGCCTCCTGGGTCCTGGGAGCCAGAACTCCATGGGGCATCCAGGTAAGGAGGGCCACTCCCCACACCCTGTGTCCCCAAGGCAGGTAAGGGGTGGGAGATGGGCTCTACTGAGAAGGGTCAGGCTTATGGAACCAGCTAGGCCCAGCTGAGACTTCCCTTTCCCTCTTGCAGATGCAGCCCCTCCCCTGAGCATCTCAGATGCATCTGCCTTCTGGCCTGAGCTGTTGCAGCAAATGCCCCCAAGGCGTAGCACGCCAGGCCCTCAGGGAGACCCACAGTGCTGGCCTCCGAAGCTGGGCTCCAGGCTAGAGCAGCTCCAGGCCCAGATGAACAGGTGAGTGTGCTGTGGCCAGGTCTGAGGGCTGGGTATTGGTGCCCCCTCCTGGTGGCTCAGAGGCATCATGGGGTGTCAGCTGGGTTTTAGAATGGCAAGCCATTTAGCTGCAAGTCTCCCCATACCTGTCACTAAGCACTATTGCCCAGATGACGTCCCCTAGCAAACTCTGGAACGTGCCAAGGAAGCTTCTCAGGGGAGGCGCACAACTATGGGCAGAAACAAATTCCATAGGTCCTGGGAAATGGGGTGTGTCCAGTGGATGGTAGGGCTGTGGTGGCAGAGTGAGGGCTTAAAAGCAGAACTGTCTAGGTTCAAATTCTGGCTCTGTGCCCTACCAGCAAGAGTGTGGGCAAGTTACTGAACAGCTCTGAACCTAGTTTGCCCTTTTGTGAAATGGGGATAATTCAAACATCCACATCAAAGCATCTTGGGTACTGAATGCTGTGTGCTTGGTGCCTGGTCACTGGTGTTAGACTCAGGGGGAATCTGGGCAGGGGCTGTGGATCCCAACAGGATAATAGCTTCAGGTCAGCCTCAGGCCGCCATTCCATCTAGCAGGAACAGCACACAGGCTACAAGATTGACAGCTGCCCTCAGGACCGAAACTGCTCTTGCCAGCCCCAAACCTGACTGTGGGGTTCTCTCTGGCAGGCTGGAGTCCTGCATGTCTTCAGACCTCAGCCGCATCTTACAGCTCCTCCAGCAGCCCATGCCCCAGGGCCATGTCAGCTACATTCTGGAAGCCCCTGCCTCCAATGACCTGGCCTTGTTTCCTATCGCCTCAGAGACTCAGAGTCCAGGGCACAGGCTGCCCCAGGGATTTCTGCCTTCTGCACAGGTAAGAGGTGAAGGGATTCCCAGAGGCTTACCTGGAAGCAGCTGCATGCCTTCCCTGACTTAGTCAAAGTATGGCATCAGTCCCAGAGCCTTCGTGGCCCCAGGGCAACCAGGGCTTTGCTTACCTCCTTTATGATCAGCATCATGATAGGGCGGCCTGGGCAAGGTGGTGGCAAAGCCCAGAATGTGACTACAGAGCCTGCAGCTGGGGCCAGGGCAGCAGGACCCTGAAGTGTGGGAAGGGCAGGTAAAATTCTTGCCTGATCCTATCCCTGAAGTCAGGGTGGATTAACCTGCAGCCTGGCCTGGGGTGCATCCCTCTTTCTTGCTCTTCCCAGACCCTGAGCTGTGGAGACTTGGACGACTGTAGTCCACAGCACAAGAACTCCTTCCCCGGGATGCCTCACCTGGCTGTGGCAACAGACAAAAGTCTGGCACTATCCTCTGGACAGGAACAGCCTGAGGGGCTCTGGCCACCCCTGGCCTCACCTCTGCATCCCCTGGAAGTACAGGGACTCATCCGTGGTCCCTGCTTCTCCTCCCTTCCTGAACAGCTTGGCTCTGTTCCCAAGCAGCTGGAGTTCCAGAGACATGGTTCAGATCCTGGATTTGCAGGGAGTTGGGGCCACTGACCTCCAAAATAAAGACACCATAAGGGTATTGAAGGTGGGCAAAGTGATAATTAAGGATCTTGGGGAGGCAGACAGCCTCCCAGATGGGCTTCTCCTAGAGTAGCTACAACTGCTGATCCAGGTGACCAGGATGGCATGGGTGAAGAGGCTCAGGACTTTTCCCAGCCTCCTCTGTGGCTTCATTTAGGCAGCAAGCCTGGTGGAGGGTGGGAGAGTCTCAGTGTGGAGGCAGCTTACAGGATGGAGAGGGCAGTGAAGAAAGAGGTTTCTGATCTACATGAGTACCTTGCTCTGGGCTGCATGTGATCACCTCCCAGCTCAAAACCCTCCACCACCTCATGGCCCAGCACCAAGGCCCGGGGTTGGTCAGAACTCTTACCATGGAGCCTCCAACCTGGCTGAAGATGGAATCTGTGGTAGACATGTTAGGACAGACCTCCAGCCCTCTGCTCCTGATGGTTCTGTGACATTGGGTCTCCTGAGGGCAGTGGAGTGTCACACAGCTAATAAAGTGCACATTTCATGTTGAGACGGGTGTGTAACTTATCTGAAGGCCCTCAGGTCTTTGGCTGTGCGGTGGCTTTCTCCAAACCCTTCATGTAAGGAGCTGGAGACCTACCTTCCACCATATCCAGTATGTTGGGGACCTGAAGGTGGCTCTGCTGGGCCCAGAAGCTCCTGGAGCCTGGGGCTGTTAGGCCATGGTGAAGGGAAGCAGAGGCACTGGCTTAGTGGCCCCAATGGATCATGACAACAGCCAGCACTTCAGTAGCACTCACCCTGGACCAGGCACTGTGCTGACAGCTCTGCAGATACTTGTTCATCTAATCCTCAAAACAACCCCAAGGGGTTGGCATTATTATCTTCATTTTAGAGATGCGGGATCAGTAGCAGAGACACTAAGATAACTTACCCAAGCATGAGGGGGTATTCTGAGGTGCAGGTACTGTTCTGTTTCCTGATCTATGTGCTGGTTACAGGAGTGTGTTCAGGTTGTGAAAGAGTGTGCTTCTGTGTAAATTATAACTCAATTAAAAAAAAAAAAAAGTCAGACATAGTGGCTTATGCTATAATCCCAGGGCTTTGGGAGGAGGCTGATACAGGAGAACTGCTTGAGGCCAGGAGTTCAAGGTTATAGTAAACCGTGATTGCATCACTGCTCTCATAGCCTGGGCAACTGAATAAGATGCTGTCTCAAAATAAAAATTTTTAAAAATCATGCCCATACCTAACGCAACAGGAAAGGAGGACATAATTTCAACCCAGATAGTCTGGCTTTGAGAGCATGTACAATTAACCACTGCCGAAAAGGGCTGCTGTCCAAAAACTACTTGGTTATTGGTTTTCAGTCCTTTGCTCCTGTACTCTGGAAAATAATTTCAAAAATGTATATCCCCCTCACACCTTTTTAAGTTGACATCTGAAATATTATAAAATACTTCACTGATAAATTTAAATAGATGCAAAGGATGTAATGTCAACTGTCTCTTAAATACTGACACTTTATAAAACGATTCCATCCTTCATTTGTATTGACCCATTTCTATCCAAATAGCAGTGATTTGAGAGCCACCACCATCCATTTTAAAAACACAAGAGGCTTTTCTTTAATATCGTTCTTTTTTCTCTCCTGATAACTCCCACTTATTCCTCCCATAGTTTTATCCTACGTGTAATTTATTGCTATGCTTCAAAGCCTGCTATTGATCAGCCTATCATATGTTTGCCACACAAATATGTATACAAGCTGGGTGCAGTGGCTCCCTCATGCCTGTGATCCCTACACTTTGAGAGGCTGAGGCTGGAGGATTGCTTAAGGCCAGGAACTCAAGACCAGCCTAGGCAGCATAGTGCAACCTGGTCTCTACAAAAAAA
>NW_016107532.1:363179-365055 GCF_001604975.1 Cebus imitator | reverse complement strand
ATGCCTGTGATCCCTACACTTTGAGAGGCTGAGGTTGTAGGATCACTTCAGGCCAGGAACTCAAGACCAGCCTAAGCAACATAGAAAAAAAAAAAAAAAAAAAAAAAAAAAAAAAAATTTTGTAATTAACCAGGCATTGTGATGTACACCTGTAGTCCCAGGTACTACAGGGCTTGGTGGGAGGCTTGGGTAGGTGGGTGGGAGGGTCACTTGAACCTAGGAGGTCAAGGCTGCAGTAAGCCAGGTTCATGCAACTGTACTCCAGCCTGGGTGACAGAGCAAGACTCAGTGTCTTAAAACAAAAAACAAAAACAAAAAAAAGGCCAGGTGGCTCATGCCTGTAATCCCAGCACTTTGGGAGGCCGAGGCGGGCAGATCACAAGGTCAGCAGTTGAAGACCAGCCTGGTCAACATAGTGAAACCCCGTCTCTACTAAAAATACAAAATAATGAGCTAGGCATGGTGGCAGGTGCCTTGTAATCGCAGCTACTTGGGAGGCTGAGGCAGGAGAATCACTTGAACCCGGGAGACGGGGGTCGTAGTGAGCTGAGATGGTGCCACTGCACTCCAGCCCAGGAAACACTGCGAGACTCTGTCTCAAAAAAAATAAATAAATAAGTAGGTCAGGCACAGGGCGGCTGATGCCTATAATCCCAGCGCTTTGGGAGGCCAAAGTGGGAGGACCAGTTGACCCCAGCCTGGCCAACATGGTGAAACCGTGTCTCTACAAAAAATAAAAGGAGGCAGGAGGATCGCTTGAGCCCAGGAGGTCAAGGCTGCAATAAGCAGTGCTCGCGCCACTGCACTACCTCCTGGGCAACAAAGCAAGATCCTGACTCAAAACAAATGTGTACAAATTCATTTTTTGTAACCTTAATAAGGCTTTAAGGGTTACACCTATTAGTAGTACAGTTGTTCAAAAAAACATATATATTTAATTTTCTAATAAAAACTCAAATTTTTTTGGAACTGTGTCTCATAAAAGAGAAAATTTCCTCCCCTATTAGTTCCTATATCTGTGAACGAATATCATTATTTTTATTAGAATAAGACAAGGTACTGTAAGTTTTGTACTTTTTTTTCCTTTTTAAAAATTAAACTTTCAGCTGGGTGCGGTGGCTCACGCCTGTAATCCCAGCACTTTGGGAGGCCAAGGCAGGCAGATCACACCTGAGGTTAGGCGTTCTTGATCAGCCAGACCAACATGGAGAAATCCCATCTCTACTAAAAATGCAAAATTAGCTGGACATGGTGGCGCATACTTGTAATCCCAGCTACTTGGGAGGCTAAGGCAGGAGAATCACTTGAGCCCAGGAGGCAGAGGTTGCAGTGAGCCGAGATCGCGCCACTGTAGTTCAGCCTTGGCAACAAGAGCAAACTGTCTCAAAAAAATAAATAAATAAACTTTCCTCTTTAAAGGGGATTTCCTTTATCTGGGCGCGGTGGTGGGCACCTGTAATCCTAGCTATTCAGGAGGCTGAGGCCGGAGAATCACTTGAACCCCAAAAGTGGAGTTTGCAGTGAGCTGAGATCATGCCACTGCACTCCAGCCTGGGTGACACAGTGAGACTCCATCTCAAAAAAAATAAATAAATAAAATAAATAAAAGGGATTTATTGGCCGAGTGCGGTGGATCACACCTGTAATCCCAACACTTTGGGAGGCCGAGGCCAGAATCATTTTAGGTCAGGAGTTTGACACCAGCATAGCCAACATGGTGAAACCCCATTTCTACTAAAAATTAGCTGGGAGTGCTATACCCCTATAATCCCAGTTACTCAGGAGGGTGAGGCAGGAAAATAGCTTCAACCTAGGAGGTGGAGGTTGAGGTGAGCAGAGATCAGGCCACTGCACTCCAGCCTGCCCAACAGAGCAA
>NW_016107532.1:348273-363152 GCF_001604975.1 Cebus imitator | reverse complement strand
TTTCCTTCCAACTCAGGAAAAACAAAACAAAACAAAAAGCATTTCTTTCCTTTTTGAAGTGCCGACAAAATTGGTTCACATAAGAAGATAGGACTAAAAAGGGTTATCTTATATAGCATTGTCCCTCAAGTCTTTGAATTGTCTGTTAAAATCACAGTTACCATTAAAAATTATATTTAGTGGCCAGAATGGTGGCTCAAGCCTGTAATCCCAGCACTTTGGGATGCTGATGTGGGAGGACCGCTTTAGCCCAGGAGTTTGAGACCAGCCTGGGCAACATAGAGAGATCTCATCCCTACAAATAATAATAATTTAAAAATAGCTAGTTGTGGGGACGAACGTCTATGGTTCTAGCTGCTCCGGAGGCTAAAGTCAGGGAATCGTTTGAGCCTAGGCTGTGGAGGATACAGCCCTTATCACACCAGTGCACTCCAGCCTGGGTGACAGGGCGAGAACCTGTCTTTTAAAAAAAAATATATATATATTGTTATCCCACAATTCGATACAAACCTCCTTCAATTTTGATGAAAGCTAAGAATTGGAAACCATTTATATAAAGGTGTTACTTGGTCTCAGGCCCTTCTCCCTCTCAAACACACAAGCACAGATACCTTTGGGGCTGGATTAGCATTTGCGTTGGGATCCACGGCGGGGAGTGGACAGGATAGGAACCAACAAAAACATAACCAAGCTGGTCTGGTTGATGCCTACCCTAGAATTCGGGGACATTTCTAGATCCTACAGGAAAGCGCCAGAGGGCCTGACTCAAGCTGGCCAGGCCCTTGGCGCATCTGCACGCCCGAAGCCCGTCCCTGGGGTACGAAGAGAGCAGCTTTCGGGTTAAAGGGGCCTCGGGACGAGAGGGTGCGGGAAGGTGGTTCCCGCTGGGCACTGACCAGGCTGCCAGGCCGCGGGGCTCGGTCCCGTAACATTCAGAATGTCTTCACTAAGACAGAATTGTACTTTTACTCGACAGCGTGAAGAGGCCGCTCAGAACAGCGGCAGCAGAGGGGAAGTCGGCTCAGGTCACAGACGGTTTCGCTCTCAGAGACTTGGCCTAGAACTTGGAGGCCCGCTACCCTGCGCACGCTGGTCACTCACTCCCCACCGCAAGCACTGCGCCGTTATCTGCCAGACTGACAGCTTGGCCAGCCAATGACCTTTGGGGCTGCCAAAGCCCCAGCCTCCGAGAGTTGGGCGGGGCGCAATGACAAACATTTAACCCAGTAGCGAAGAGATTTCAGACGCTACGGCCGCAACAACCAATGAGAAGAAAGAACCCTTTCGAAAGGACGTGTGAGGTAACCAATTGCTGGTGCCGCTGCGGGGGTCCCGTGGCTTCCGTTCCGAGAGGGCGGGGCAGCGTCCCAAAACGGAAGGTGGTTGTCGTCGGTGTCCAAGCTGGTTTGAAACTAGGGGTCGGGCTCGGCCGTCGTCGTTGTCTGTCGCCGCAGCTCCGCTTCCGGGGGTAGGCCGTTCCTGACCGCCTCCTCCCCTCCTCCCTTTGGACCCATCGGTCTCAGGCCCGGCTCCCCGCCCGACTCGCACCCCGCACGCCGCAGCCAGCTGTTGACCCGGCCCGCACTGCGGCCCCGCCGCCACCATGTCCCTGCACGGCAAACGGAAGGAGATCTACAAGTATGAAGCGCCCTGGACCGTCTACGCGATGAACTGGAGTGTGCGGCCCGATAAGCGCTTTCGCTTGGCTCTGGGCAGCTTCGTGGAGGAGTACAACAACAAGGTGGGCCGGGCAGGGGCTCGGAACCCAGCTGGCGGGGAGCGGGCCCTGGGAGCGCCCTTTCCGGGCCGGAGCCCAGGCCCCAGAACCCTCTTGCGGACTTGCCTTAGAGGCACGGAGCGGTTCCTCTGTCTCGCCCTGTGCTGAAGGTTTCGTACTCGTTGTCTGTCATTGAATCCAGGCAGCATTATTGTGTAGTCGACAGTGTAGTGGGGCAACTGAGGCACGGTTTTGTAACTTGCCTGGGTCAGGCAGCTATTTCGTGGTGGAAACAGGTCTCAAAACCACGCCGTTTATTCCTCCCGTGCCCTCCACTCCTGTGGCATTGCTTTCGTTGGTGGGCGGGGAAGGAAAGAGTGAGTGATATCTGTGAAAGAAAATGCGGGCGCTTCCATTGGTGGTCGTGCACTCCTGTCCACACTAGATTTCTATTAAGGCGATTTATTGTACAGGCTTCCCCGCCCCTTACTCCCACCCCCGGATACTCATGGATCCTAGCCCTTCTGCCAAAATTACTGTTGTTCTTGCTTCCTGATACGCATTCTCTGTAAAGCAATCTCTTTAGAAATCTTGGCCTGTGGCATGATCCCGCCATTGTTGGCTGAACAGAGGATGACAGGGCCTTATCTCTTGGTTTGTTTGATGCTAGTACAGTTGTGTAACTTGTAGTAGTAAGTCTTGCTGGACATCCATCAATCTGGGAATACTTTATAGAAGCACGGTGTAGAGAGGAGCTTTTAAACTGGCATTGCAACGTTAACTTATTTTTGAAAGTTGAAGTGGCAAGAATTTTCTTTCCGTTCTCTCTTCCTTTTATTCAGTTACAGTTGTGAATGATAGCGATCAGAGCCACTGAAAGCCGTGACTAGTGATACTTAAAGCCACTACTCCTGCTCTGTGCCATGAACATCAGATTTAAGAAGAATAAAACTGTGTTCAGTGACAAGGCTGATGCAGAGGGAAAAAAGCCAGGTGGTCTAGGAGTGGGTCCCGTGTGGTTATTGACTAGCTGTGAGGTGTTGCACAGGCCTGTTTTATTTTCTGTGACCCACAGTTTGTTGTAGGAAAGGGATTCTGGTTTACATGTGAAGGTCTTTAAAACAAATTTTTTTTGAACATTTCACAGTTTGTTTACAGTTTTTCAGGAGCACATTTGTGTCTCTGGAGTAGGTTGTCTTTGGAGTCCCCTTTAAGAAGCTGATGAAAGCGATGGACTCTCACTGTCTGTACATTACACATACATGAACAATTTATAAACAAATCTCAAGGAATATGCACTGATCTTTAAGTCCACCCACTTTATTTGCTTTCTCTGATGCTTCTTTCTTCCTTATGGCCCATAGTGGACAGCAGAACTGGGAATGGGATTCAAGGTTCTGATGTGGACACTGGGTTAGTAAAATTAAGACCACTAGAACTACTGTTTAAGGATACACACGGAAAAAAAAAAAAAGCATGTCTTTCAAAGGGCTTGAGTCTTTTCACACAAATTAATGTTTTTTTCTTCTAAGTTTTTCCAGGGTCATTGGGTAAGCAATAGTCCCATTTCCCAGAGAGGAGAAACTGAGCCATAGTTAGGCTGCTGGTAGAATCAGTGGATTAATTGGTGTCAAACTGCTGTTGTGGAAACTCTACCCCAAAGTTTGTCCTTTCGTTTAGCAACTGTCCGATGCTTCCTCTGTGCCAGGCGCAAAGGTAGCGTGGCTTAGTAGTGAAATGCAAACTAATAATGCCAGTATCGACAGCATAAGCAATTAACTGTATCTTAACTCACGCGATGTAGCCAGTGGTCATCTGATACCAATAGACCCCTTCTCACAGCTCTGTTTTCAAATGCATGAAACAGATAGGGTTACAAAAGAAACCACTTATGTTGCACTACAGATATAAACATTTTTTAAAAAGTGGTGATGTAGTCATATGTACTTTTAATAAATTAACTCATTGATTTATACCATCCAGTGTAATTGTTAACATAATTTTGAAGTGGTGACAAGGGTTACCAGGTTTTCAAGACGTTTAACAATGGCTCTGTGATGGGAAAAAATATTTCTCTTGCTGGCAAAGTCACAGATATTCATGCCACGGTGAGTAGCTAACTCGATTTGTAATTGAAACAAAAAATTAGCTAGAGATTAATGGAAATATGATACTTTTCCAATTCAAGTTCACAGACCCCAAGTTAAGAAACCCTGCGAGAGAGGATTGTGTCTAGTAGCTGGTGGGCAGCAAATCCTGCCTTCAAGCAGTGATTCTCAGGCTAAGTTTGTGAGAAACCCTGCCAGAGAGGTAGCCGACTTCATAATTTGAAGGAACTTTAGAATTATTGATTGGAATTTTTAGACCATCGGTTCCTGCTTGCCATGGATAGTGATTGCCAGCAGAGGACAAAGTAAATGGGCACAGCAAATTAACATTGATGAAAAAGGCTAGAAATGTTCATCTTTTTAGTGTGGAGACAGTCACTAAAAAAACATGGTTATAATTTTTAAAATTTGGTATTAACATAATCATGTTTTCCTAATTCTTCCTAGTTGATTAATAGAATTAAGTCTATTAACATTTTAGGAAATTGAATTCCAGGCGTTCCTTCATGTGAATAAATTTGGGAACCGTTGTCAAGTAAAGAAACAGATTCTATCAACTACACCTGTAATAAAAAGCCCCATTATAGGGCTAGGCATGGTGGCTCACACCTGTAATCCTAGCACTTTGGAAGGCTGAGATGGGAGGATCACTTGAGTCCAGGAGTTTGATACCAACATGGAGAAACCCTGACTCTACAGAAACATTAAAAAATTAGCTGGGCATGATGGCGTGCGCCTGTAGCCCCAGCTACTTGGGAGGCTGAGGTAGGAGGAGGATTTGAGCCCAGCAGGCAGAGTTGCAGTGAACCAAGATCATATCACTGCACTTCAACCTGGGGCAACAGAGCCAGATCCTGTCTCAAAAAAAAAAAAAAGCCTCATTATTGGCTATTATCTTTCTACCTTCTTTTTTTGTGGTCTCTTGAGGGATAAAGCAAGATTGGTGTTTAGAGCAACAGGTTCTCTAAATTTTAGTGTGTGAGAATCCCCTGAGGGACCTGCACATGCCTGGGCTCCACCCCTGAAGTTAACAGACTTGCAGATAGGTGACAGACACACTAGTGGTCACCTACAGTAAATCAGATACAAGAACTTGGCATTTCTCCTCTGTTTTGACAATGTCGTTGGTCTTTAGGCCCAGGTGTTATTTCCCTTCTTTTATTAGGAAAAGATGGGTAGCAGTTCCTGAGCTTCTATTCCACTTAAGTGCATGTTTCAGGGTTGGTTTTGAGTAAAGTTGTGATTGGGATTAAGTTTGCCCCAATATTTAACTAACTGACTACTTGTGCTCAAAGATTTAGCATCCAGAGAATATTTTTGAGGTTCTGAGGGTCTATCTGATGTTCTTTGGAGAATCCTGGTAGTCTGGGTGGCATGACCACCTAGTACTTGATACACGTGGGATGGATGCTTGCCTCGTTAGCCTGTTTTGATTCCTCTGAGATTTTTAATACAATTATTTTTTATATTTGTTGCATAATTATTTCAACTCTGGTATTTAATTTTTCATCCTGGTATTTGCAATAGCCATTTAGGGTTATCATTCATTTGCTCATTAACTCAGCCAATGTGTATTGAACACATACTCATGTGTTTTAGGCACAGCGATGATACTGGGGAACTGTCTGTGGCTTTGTTAGTAGGTGTGAGATTGGCAGGAGTAGAGACAATGTGTTTTAGTGCACATCAGTACTTTTGATAGATATTTAGAATTTTGCAGTGTTCCACCAGTCCCTGTCAAGACTGTCAGCAGGGGAATTTAAGACATAAAACTCTTCAGGTTTTAACTTCATCCTTTTTCTAGACAGAGAACTCATTCCCCTTTGCAACCACTGGATAAAAGTGATAATGCCTTTTTAACACCTGCTGCTTTATTGCTATTTGTCCTAATCTTGTTCATATAGAATTATTGGAGATGCTGTCACTTGAACAAGGAACGAATCTGTGCTCTGTAGGTAGCCTGGCTTGCCTAAGGTCTTGCTGCCAGAGCTCTCTGGTCAGCTTCTGACCCACGAGCCAAAGATGTGCTGTGCCAGAATTCATCTTAAAGGTTAATAGGGCAGGACTCGGGTACCTGCAGGCAGTGGTCCTCGGTAATCAGTCAGGAAGAAGCTTGGAGAGAGAACAAATAGAAAAGACCAAGAAAAGCTAGTATATAGTCTCAGAATATTGTGTTAGCCGATTTTTGTTTTATTAACAATTGTGGGAAAATGTTCCAGTGACTAGAGTATTATGTTGATTTGAATAACTTGGGAGTTTATTTTAAAAATTACATATACACACACAGATTCACCTTCATCTTCTGCACTAGCACTGTGTATATTAAAATGGAATATGGCCGGGCGCGGTGGCTCATGCCTGTAATCCCAGCACTTTGGGAGGTAGAGGCAGGAGGATCACCTGAGGTTGTGATTTCAAGACCAGCCTGACCAACATGGAGAAACCCTGTCTCTACTAAAAATACAATATTAGCCAGGTGTGGTGGTGTATGCCTATAATCTCAGCTACTCTGGAGGGTGAGGCAGGAGAATTGCTTGAACCGGGGCAATGGAGGTTGCTATGAGCTGAGATCACACCCTTACACTCCATACTGGGCAACAGTGAAACTCCGTCTCAAAAACAAATGAAGTAGAATACACAGTTTCTTCCCTCAAGCAGCTTATACTAACAAGGTAGACATGAGACTTTATATATATATATATGGTATAAATAATGTGTAATTTATGTTGTTATTCATGAAGGTAGTAAAAGTGAAAATGCGATCATCCCTTCAAGGAGTATTTTATGTTTGCTTATTAGGAAACATCAGGCATAGTAATATTCACAGTTCAATAATGAGTAAAAATGATCTTGCTTCACAGCCTTTTCTCTTTAGGGGGATTTGTGTCATATGTTGGAGTAAAGAGTTGCAAAACTATGGTGCAGAAGGGCAGTAGAGGTAGGAGATAGAAGAGGTTTAGCAAGGGTCAGGGAAGACTATAGAGAAAAAGGTAGAGAGAAAAAGATCTAAATGTCAACAGTAAGATGATGAAAGTCATATACAATTCTTCCTTATGTGCCCATAATATATAAGGAAGGACAGCAGTATAATGAAGAGCAAATTGGTCTAGAAAGATGCTGAGAAATACCTGTGGGTGCAGATTCCAGACTCAGAAGAACGAAGTTCTCCGAAATAGGATTTTGATGGGCAGAGTCACTCCTTTTTGGGACAGTGAGAAGAAGGTACACAGGCTGGCATCAGGAGCTTCCCCAAGCCCCAAATGGAATCAGCACAGCAGCTGTAAAAAGATACTATAAAAAAGGATGGGGGGAAAATGGAAAATAAATGGCAGGTAAAGTACCCATATTAAAAAGATGTTTTTAGCTTAGTTGAAAAATAATGGCCAGTCCTACCACTGAGCATTCAAAGAACCTGAGAAAATAGAGAATTTCAAGCAGAGATACAGGAGACTGGGTAAAATAAGATATGGTAAAGAGAAAATGTAACATCAGCTGGCAGAGCACAGGAAAGTAGTGGAAGAGAAAACTGAAATTATCACATAATTAAAAGCCATATTGGAAACAGAATAAAGTCTGGGGACAGTGGTTCACTCCTGTAATCACAGCTCTGCAGGACACTGGGGCGGGAGACTCGAAACTGGGAAGAGGAGGTGGCAGTAAGCTGAGATCATGCCACTGCACTCCAGCCTGGGCGATGAAATGAGAAGGAAGGAAGGAGGGAGGGAGGGGAGAGTAGGGAGAATGGGAAGGGGAGAAGGGAGGGAGGGAGGGAAGGAAGGAAAGAAAAGAAAAATAAAGAAAAAGATGAACACACAGTGCTGAAAACAGTAAAGGATAGGGAGGACAGATTGAAAAATGAAATCGAAGAAAACAATTAGAATATAATAGATGCAAAATATAAAAGAGACCTGACTTAAGTATAATTGGTGTCCCTGAAGAAGAGGACCAAAGAAATGAAACAAACTCAAATCTATGGTTAAAGAAAAACTTAGAAATAAAGATTTGAAGTGATAAGTTTAAATTGTGTGTCAAAAATTGGCACAGAACAGTTGGCACTGAAACATTTCCTAGGAAAATTTCTTTTTTTTTTTTTAAATTTTATTTTTTGTGTGTTGTGTTGTTTTGTTTTGAGACAGTGTCTCACTCTGTTGCCCAGGCTGGGTGCAGAAGCATTATCCCAGTTCACTGCACTCTTGACCTCCTAGGCTTAATCAGTTGTCCCACCTCTGCCTCCTGATTAGCTGGGACTACAGGTGCACACCACCACACCCAGTTAATTTTTGTATTTCTTGTAGAGGCAGGGTTTTGCCATGTTGCCCAGGCTGGTCTCAAACTGTGGGCTCAAGCGGTCCAGCAGCCTCAGCCTCCTAAAGTGCTGGGACTACAGGCATGAGCCACAGAGCCTGGAATTCCTGGGAAATTTTCTATGTTTTAAGGATGAAGAAAGAATTATTTGGACACCCAGGCAAAATAATCAAGTCGTCTTTAAGAGGGGGAAAAGAAATTAGGCTAGCTACATTTGATTACAGAAGGCCATGGAGCAATGTCTAGGAATGTACAGCCACTGCAGGTTGGGCCACTGTAAATACTTGGGCATATGCTTAGGCATCTGTAAGGTTTACATAGAAATAATAATGATGGGGAACACAAAACAAGACTTGGAAAATGGAAAGGTATTCTCTTTTCTTGGATAGTAAAGCTTGGTGTCCTAAAGATGTCAGTGTCCCTAAACTTAATGTTATCCCTGTTTAAAATATCACAGTTGTTTTTTTTTTTTTTTTTTTGGAGATAGAGTCTCACTCTGTCACCCAAGCTAGAGTGCAGTGGTGTGAGTATAGCTCACTGCAACCTCAGACTCCTGGGCTTAATCAATAGGTGTCTCATTGTGTTGCTCAGACTGGTCTTGAGCTCCTGGCCTTAAACAGCCCTCCAGCCTGCCTCACCCAAAATGCTGGGATTACAGGCATAAGCCACCATTCCTGACCAAAAATACTCCAGATTTTTTATAATAGTGTTTTAAAACCAGGCAAACTGATTGTTTCTACAGACACATTTTACAAACATGCGCACATTGTCAGAAAACTTCTGAAAAGGTAGACTAATAAGGGAGGTGGGGAACCACCCACCAAATACTAAAACATAATGCAAAGATATAAATAAGATTGTTTGATACTGTAAGACCTGATGCATAAATAGAAGAGAGTCCAGAAATGAACTCAGAATACAAAAAGTAATGTAGTCTCTGTTCAAGGTGATATGAAATGAAGAAAAAATATATTTAAATAATTGGTATTGAAACCAGAAAAAAAAATTGGATCTCCACCTTAAACTTTGTATCATAATTCCAGATAAATGGAAAATGTAAACATACAACTATAAAACATGGGAGAGTCTTGGTGTGAGAAAGCTATAAAAGTAGTAGTAAACTATGTAAAAATCTCTGTAACAAAACCAGCCAACCCAGCAAAGTCAAAAGATAAGTGACAAACTGAAAAAATACATGTTGTAACGTGCTAGACAAAGAACAAGTTACCTAATAACTGCATATAAAGATCTACAAATCTCCAGGAGGCCAGTCACCCAGTAGAAAAGGAGAAACAGATATGAACAGTTTCCAGAAAGGATATGTAAATGATTCTTGGACATATGACAAACTGAACCTCATAAGAAAAAAAACATAATGGAGTTTCAGCTAGATTAGGAAGAATCAAAAACGTTGGTGATATAGTGTGTGTGTGTGTGTGTGTGTGTGTGTGTGTGTGTGTCTACGTGTGTGTAGCTTTATTGAGCAGTTGCTATCAAAATTTAAATTGGCATTATTTTCCACCTGGTAGTTCTGCTAGGGGTAATTCGTCCTGCAGCTATACTCACATAGTTGAAATGACTAAAGTGCAAGGATGTTCGTTTTAGCATTATTTGTAAGAGAAAAATATGAAAATATTAAGGAAATTATTGAATAAATTATGTTACATCCATGCAACTGTTAAAAGAATGAGCTAGCTTTTTGTGTGCTGATATGGAACATTTTAAAATAAATATTGAGTGGAAAAAATATGTAGAAGAGTAAACTATCACCTGTGTTTAAAAAAAAAAAGGCGTATGCATATACATATGTACACTTACATATGGTTGTGTGCGGAAGGGATACACAAGAAATTGATAACATTGATTTCTCTGGGGAAAGGAACTGGGATGTAGGGGTCCTAATTTGTACTGTAATTGCTTTTGTGCCTTTCAAAATTTGGACCTTGTGTATGTATTACCTACTAAAAAAGTTAATAAAAAAGCTAACAATAAAAATTAAATCTTAGTATAACTTCGAAAAGAAGAATAAGCAAAAAGGAATGAATGAAGAAGCACTAGACATATAGTAACAATAAGAAGCAGTTCTTTTTATAGAGAAGAAGTCAGGCATGTTAATATTAACATCAGATAAAACTCAAGGCAAAAATACTGAAACAAAAGGAAATATTTTACATTATTTTGTAATATATTACATTATAATATTTTACATTAACATTATGGCCTGTTAAACATACAGGCCAGGCACAGTGGCTCACTCCTGTTATCTCAGTTACAGGCTAGGTGCAGTGGCTCACACCTGTAATCCCAGCACTTTGGGAGGCCAAGGCGGGCAGATCACTTGAGGTCAGGAGTTCAAGACCAGCCTGGCCAACATGGTGAAACCTTGTCTCTACTTGAAATACAAAAATTAGCCAGGTGTGATGGCGTGTGCCTGTAATCCCAACTACTTGGGAGGCTGAGACAGGAGAATGGCTTGAACCTGGGAGGTGGAGGTTGCAGTGAGCCGAGATTATGCCACTGCCTGGGTGATAGAGCAAGACTCCGTCTCAAAAATAAGTACAACCCACTGAGAATAAAAAGTCTTTACATGTCTAATAATATAGCATTTAAATAGAAAGCAAAAACTTTTTTTAAATGTTGGGGGAATTTGGTTCATATGTTGGAAATTGTTAAGTGAAATAGACAAAGGATATAGAGAATTAGAAAATTACAGTTTGTTCACACCTGTAATCCCAGCACTTTGGGAAGCTGAGGCTGGCAGATCACTTGAGTCTAGGAGTTTGAGATCAGCCTGGGCAACATGGTGAAACCCCACCTCTATCAAAATATAAAAAATTAGCCAGGTGTGGTGGCATCTGCCTGTCTTCTCAGCTACTTAGGAGGCTGAGGCAGGAGGATCGCTTGAGCCCAGGAGGCAGTGGCTTGCAGTGAGCCTAGATCGAGCCACTGCACTTCAGGCTGGGTGCCAGAGTGAGATCCCGTCTTAAAAAAAGAAAATAGCCGGGCGCGGTGGCTCAAGCCTGTAATCCCAGCACTTTGGGAGGCCGAGGCAGGTGGATCACGAGGTCAAGANAAATACAAAAAAATTAGCTTGGCATGGTGGTGCATGCCTGTAATCCCAGCTACTCAGGAGGCTGAGGCAGGAGAATTGCCTGAACCCGGGAGGCGGAGGTTGCGGTGAGCCGAGATTGCGCCATTGCACTCCAGCCTGGGTAACATGAGCGAAACTCCGTCTCAAAAAAAAATAAAAAAATAAAAATAATAAACAATGTGTTACAAGTATAGAGAGCTTTGTATTCAACAGAAAATTCACTTTTAAAAATAACCCAATTTATAAAAATTGTGTTTTAAGAAAAATTTTTTTAAGTTAATCAACTGATTGGGAAAAAAAATACTATATCTCAAAACTTATGGGAAGGTGAGGAACCTGAAGCCCACATATGTGCTAAGTGGCTTGCCCAAAGTCATATAAGGGGTAAAGTCAGGCTAGAACTGGAATACTGTCTGTCTTCAGAGTGTTCAGAGGAAATGTATACCAATGTCCAAAAATAACTTAGAGGGGAAAAGAACATGTTGAAAAACAGAGGAACACTTACCCTACCAGATTAGAATGAACATACTGGAATTGATATCATTATAGCCAGATAGATAGGTAGAACTGAATAGAATATTTCAAAGACAACCTTAATATATATAAATGTGAAATATGTGATAAGATAGAACTGTAATTCACTGGGAAAAAATTAATTGTATGGCACAATTGTTCATCTAGCAGAAAAATTTAGAACCCCTAATCTATATTACATTATAAAAATGAATTCCAGATCAAATGTCTAATTATAAAGGAAAGTCCACAAGCAATATCAGAAAATTGACCAATAAATTTGTCTTGAGGTAGTGGGGGTGGGCAGGTACACTAATTAATAAATTCCAGAGTCAACTAAGGAAAAGATTGGTAGATTCTATAATACAGCAAATAAATTTCTCTGTGAAAGATATGCCATGGACAAAGTCAAAAGACAGGGGAAAATAGTTTCTTTTTCTTATTTTTATTTATTTATTTATTTTGAGACACTGTCTTGCCCTGTCAGACAGGCTGGAGTGCAGTGGCACAATCACAACTCACTGCAGCCTCAACCTCCCAGGCTCAAGAGATTTTCCACCTCATTCACCCAAGTTGCTGGTATTACAGGCGTGCACCACCCTGCCTGGCTAATTATTTTTATTTTTATTTTTTTGTAGGGAGAGGATCTCGCCGTATTCCCCAGGTTGGTCTTGAACTTCTGGGCTCAAGCGATCCTCCCTATTTGCTTTCCCAAGATAGTGGGATAACAGGCATGAGCCACTGAGCCCTGCCCAGGGGAAAATATTTTCAAAACATGACAGACAATAGTAGCTAATACTCAATGGACAAAGAGTATACGTGTCCAATTCGTAGGAGAGGAAATGCAAGTGGTCCATAAACAGGAAAAATGCTCAACCTCACAGGTAGTTACGGGAAATGAGAATTGTGGTATCTTTCCCTTTCAAATTTATAAAAAGTTAACTGCTTCTAGCGCTATTGACAGTAGGGGAAAATGAACACCTTTTCACAGGGCTGGTAAGAATCTGAATTGCTATAGCCTATTTGAAAAGTAAGTTGGCATCTACTAAAATTTAAAATGCACATACTTTCTAATACAGAAATCCCACTGTTAGGTCATTGGCCTCCAGAAAAAAACACAGCAGTACATAAACACATAACATACAAGGGCATATAAATAAGTAGTGGTGGCTGGGCGTGGTGGCTCATGTCTGCAGTCCCTGGAGCCGAGGAGTTTGAAACCAGCCTGGGTGGCTTGGTGAAAGCCCATCTCCATTTTAAAAAATATAGGAATTTAGCCAAGCACCGTGGTGGGTGCCTCTAGTCCCAGCTACTCGGGAGGCTGGGAGGATCCCTTGAGCCCAGGAGGTGAAGGTTGCAAGGAGCCAAGATCACACCACTGTACTTTAGCCCGGGTGGCAGAGTGATGCCCTGTCTAAAAAAATAAAAAATAAAAATTAATAGTGGCAAGAAAGAGAAACAGTGTACAGCACTGGGATGATCCTGGTGCATAGATTAAAAGAATGAGTTGGATCTACATATTGCCCTGAGGGATGCCCATTATTTTGTCAAATTAATAAACATTCATGGCCAAGTGTTGTGGCTCATGCCTGTAATCCCAGCACTTTGGGAGGCCGAGGCAGGTAGATCACGAGGTCAAGAGATCAAGACCATCCTGGCCAACTTGGTGAAACCCTGTCTCTACTAAAAATACAAAAAATTAGCTGGGCATGGTGCATGCCTGTAGTCTCAGCTACTTGGGAGGCTGAGGCAGGAGAATCACTTGAACCCAGGAGACCGAGGTTGCAGTAAGCTGAGATCGTGCCACTGCAGTCCAGCCTGGTGAAAGAGCAAGACTCCATCTCAAAAAAAAAAAATTAAAAAAATAAACATTCATGGACTTGGCTCTAGAATCTCATTTTTCTAAAAGTTGAGAGAAAACTTTACACTTGCGTGTATACATGTTTGACCATATAGAAAAATGTAAAAGCAACACACACCAAATTAATAATGTGATATCTTGGGGATGACATAGGGGAAAGCTGTTAACTTTATATATGTAATTTACACACACCTTTGTTTTGATTTTATACAATGTGATACACTTTATAATCCTTTTACATTCTAAAAGTACATTAAAAGAATGTAATAAAATAAAACCAATTGAAATGTCATCAAAATAGATAAAACTTGTCAATCTGGCCAAGAAAATCTTAGAGGATATAATGGTAAGGGATTCAGGCTAGAACTCTGGTGTCTAAATTCTAGCATTCACCCCCTTTTCCACTGGAGTCTTATCAAGGAAATTATATACAAATAATAGAGTAGCCAAAGGGGAAACCTAGTATCATTCTATTGATAACTGAACAAGAACCACTAATGTGATGCTGCTCCCTGGTAAACTAAGTGGGGAAAATGCAGTTTGGCCCTGAAGCCTCAGAGAAACTTTCTGCTTTTCTACCTCTTAACTCAAGGATGGACCCAATTTGACCTCTCCTAGCCAGTTGTAGGTTCAGAGAAGCTGGAGTGGAGGATGGCCAGGCCCGTTCTGAGGAGGCCAATTTGCCTGCCCATGTAGGAACAGGATAAGCCAGAGCCAGAGAGCCATGGGACATGTCTGACTATAGCGTGGTCAGGCCCACATACCTGTCTCAAGCTTCAGCCAATCACTTCAGCAATTCTTCCCCCACCAGAGGAGCTAGTGAATGGTAGGGATAGAAGAGCAGAACCCTCCATGCTCAGTATTCTCTCCATGGGGACCAGGGCAGAAATGCATCCTTGCTATGGGCACAGGCGAAAATGTGGTGTTAGGGGATGAGGACCTTAAAGAGTGAGAGAGCTGCTAACAATTTGCAACTGTACAGTCAAAAATCTAGGTGAGGGGTTGGGCTGAATGGCTCACGCCTGTAATTTTCAGCACTTTGAAAGGACCAGGGTGGGAGGATCGCTTGAGGTCAATAATTAGAGGCTGCAGCAAGCTATGATCATGCCACTGCATTCCAGCCTGGGTGAGAGATCCCATGTCTTAAAAAAAGAGAGAGAGGGCGGGCACAGTGCCTCATGCCTGTAATCTCAACACTTTAGGAGGCCGAGGCAGGTGGATCACCTGAAGTCAGGAGACCATGGAGAAACCCCATCTCTACTAAAAATACAAAAAAAAAAAAAA
>NW_016107532.1:329968-346860 GCF_001604975.1 Cebus imitator | reverse complement strand
TGCAACCTCTGCCTCTTGGGTTCAAGCAATTCTCCTGCCTCAGCCTCCTGAGTAGCTGGGACTACAGGCGTGTGCCACCACACCCAGCTAATTTTTGTATTTTAGTAGAGACGGGGTTTCACCATGTTGGCCAGGATGGTCTTGATTTCTTGACGTCATGATCCGCCTGCCTCAGCCTCCCAAAGTGCTGGGATTACAGGTGTGAGCCACCGTGCCCAGCCTGTATGTAGAAAGTTCTTAGTCTTTGCTTTGGTTATCAGTTATATTAGGTTAGTGCAAAAGTAATTGTGATTTTGGCCATCACTTATAATGGCAGAAAACACAATTACTTTTGCACCAACCTAACATTAAACTCAGGCGCTTTATATTTTACACTGAAATATGTGAAAGCTAGCTCAGTTGATCTCTATTGTAACAGAAACAGTCTCTGTTTTTGTTGTTTGTTTAACGTTTGTTGCTCACAAGAAACAGAAACCCACTCAAGGTAGTTTATGGAAAGGGAGGGATTCATTCAAGGGAGTTGGAGAATTCCCAAGGCAAGACTGAGCCTCACGCCTCACGTGGGACTGGACCCGGCCAATGGAAAGCTGTTGTCTCATACCCCGTCCCGCCTCACATTACATGTCCCTTTTTGTGCCTCTTTTCTTGCATGCTTGTCATTCTCACTCGCTATGTATGCCAGCTTTCCCTGCAGCTCCATGCACGCTGCTTCTGTGACCCTTGTCTGCCTTTCCCCTTCCAGGCTAAAACTAGTTAGCTTTTGGGTCTCAATTCCAAATGTTTGGGAATGAATCAGTTAGCTCAGATGTCCCACTAGTTCAACCAGCTTTGTCAATTTAGCACAGCAATTCTCAGCCTTGGCTATGAGTTGATAACACTGGGAGC
Source organism: Cebus imitator (assembly GCF_001604975.1). Classification (NCBI taxonomy): domain Eukaryota; kingdom Metazoa; phylum Chordata; class Mammalia; order Primates; family Cebidae; genus Cebus; species Cebus imitator. Next base: position 345,975 of record NW_016107532.1, on the reverse strand, counting down.
TTTAACAGATACCGAAGCCTGTGTCTCATTACCAGAAATTCTGGTTTCACTGATCTGGGGTGTTGCCAAACACAATTTGTTGGGATATGTTTAAGTCCCCAGAGGATTCCGACATAGAGCCATGGTTGAGAAGCACTGATCTAGGAGAGAAAAGGGTCATCTTGTAGGTGTGGAATGCTCAGAGAATGGGGTCTCGGCCTAGGTAGATTATTCTCCCAAAGGTGTCCACTAGGGTGTCCTCATATTTGACCTTAGCCTCCCAGTTCTCTTTCTGTATAGGGTGTGTTGGAATAACCTGTGGAACTTTAAGGAAAAAAAAACAAAACCTCATGCCCAGACCTAGTGAATCAGAACTTCAGAGGGTGGGGACCAAAGCAGGCATAGTTTTAAAGCTGCCCTGAGAATTCCGACAGTATAGCCAGGCCTGATCATCAGGCCGTGCACTCTCACATAGAAGTACCATCCACAGTCATGACTTCATGTATACACTTCAGGTTGTTTTTTTTTTATTATTATTCCTAAGGTGTCTAAAATCTTGGACAGATAGTTAGGAGCCAATACTATCTGACCTCCGAATAACAGGTGTACCTTTTTATTTTTAAATAATCTAGATGTTGTTTTTTTTGTTGTTATTGTTTTGGGGTTTTTGTTGTTGTTGTTTTTGTTTGTTTTGAGATGGAGTCTCACTCTGTTGCCCAGACTGGAGTACAGTGGTGCGATATCGGCTCACTGCAAACTCTGCCTCCTGGTTTCAAGCAATGCTCCTGCCTCAGCCTCCTGAGAAGCTGGGATTATAGGTGTGCACCACTACACCTGGCTAATTTTTGTGTTTTTAGTAGAGACGGACTTTTGCCATGTTGGCCAGGCTGCTCTTGAACTCCTGACCTCAGGTGATCCGCCTGTCTCAGCCTCCCAAGGTGCTGGGATTACAGGCATGAGCCACCGCACCTGACCTGTATGTCTTATTTCCAGGTACTTCCATTGCTCCTAAGAGAAACTGGGAAGCACCAGCTGTGTCAAGTGTATGTACTGCAGTGGGTTAAACATTGCTGTGGGGGAGGATAATTTATTACAGGGATGTTGGTCACATCAGCCTAATAGCTGACAGAAATGATAGGAAAGGCAAGACGTGGTGGCTCACGCCTGTAATCCCAGCACTTTGGGAGGCCGTCGCAGGCAGATTGCTTGAGCTCAGGAGCTCGAGACCAGCCTGGCCAACAGAGTAAAACCCTGTCTCTATAAAATATGAAAAAATTAGCCAGACGTGGTAGCATGTACTGTAATCCCAGCTTAGGAGGCTGAGGCACAAGAATTTCTTGAACCTGGGAGGTGGAGTTTGCAGTGAGCTGAGATTGTGCCACTGCACTACAGCCTGGGCAACAGTGAGACCCCATCTAAAAAAAAAGATAGGAAAAATGTTTATTATATTCTTTGCCTCCTAGGTCCTCCCATATATATTCTTGATAGGGAAGCCTCCTCTTGTGAGGGAGGGTGTAGGGAAACAGGCATTTGCATAGTTAGGTGGTAAGTGTGTAAACTGGAAGGCAGTTTGGAAAGTACTGCTCTACTCTTTAGAAATAACTTCTTACTAGTGCAGAAAAACATGATTAGGATATTCATGGAGGCATGGCATTGTTTTTCATAGTGAAAATGGGAAGAAATCTGTCTTGGGTTGAATAAATTATAATTTGGCTGTCTTGCGGAATGCTAGACAGTTGTGACAATAAGACAGATTTATTTGTATTGGCCCCAGCATGAAAAAGAAAATTGCTAGGCAGGATATGATTGGAAAATTTTTTTTTTAAATTTTTGAAAAGCGAGAAGATGGCCAGGTTTGATGGCTCATGCCTATAATTCCAGCACTTTGGGAGGGCAAGGCTGGTGGATCACTTGAGGTCAGAAGTTCGAGACCAGCCTGGCCAACATGGTGAAACCCCATCTTTACTAAAAATACAAAAATTATCTGGGCGTGGTAGCAGGTGCCTGTAATCCTAGCTACTTGGAAGGCTGAGGCAGGAGAATTGCTTGAACTGGGGAGGTAGAGGGTGCAGCGAGCTGAAATCATGCCACTATACTCCAATCTGGGCAACAGAGTGAGTCTCCGCCTCAAATTAAAAAAAAGAAAAAGAAAAAAAAATTGATATATAAAGGAAGCAAGCTGCAGAATAGTATAATTATATTTATGTAAAGAAAATCCGTATCTGTAAATCTGTAGGAAAGATCTAGAAGTAGTTCTGTAGAGCTGTACGGCAATTACTGGAGTAGAGGGATGGGCAGCATGGAAAGAGGGATTTGCGCTTTTAATTCTCTATACATAGTAGCTTAATTATTTACAGTTAGTATACATTGCTTCTGTAATGCTTAAAGGTACTTAAAAGCTATAAAGAACCAGGGGAAAAAGGAAAATGAATGGTTATCTTTATGTGGTGGGATTTTAATTTGTGTGTGTGGGGGGATGCGATATATTTTATAATGAAAAAGTTTTAATAATTGGGGAAAATCATTTTTAAAAATTACTTCAGGACTTTTAAATTTCATGAGCCCTTTCTGAATAATGAGGATGGGTTTGTTCTTAAATTAAAAATTTAAGTGATCAATAAATGAAAAATAAAAAAAAGAAAAAAAATTTCAGTCATTACCTCTTCTGAAAGCATTGAGAAGCTCAAGGAAAGATTGAATCTCAGCTATTTCCTGACTTCTCCCTTAGGTTAGGTACTGTTGTGCAGAGATTGTCAAACTTTGCTGAAATGATATCACCAGGGGTGTTGAATTCCTAAGAATAGAGAATCCTGGGCCCCATTTGACACTTACTCAATTGGACCCTTAGGCTGGAGTTGAAGGCCTAGGAATGTAAACCACTTCAGGCAAGTCTGTTAGCTAAGTTAGAAAACCATTGCTGTAGGCAGTACAAGCAGAAGTAAGATACAGGCCTATATTTAAGGCATTTACTAAGTGAAATAGCATAAGACAGTAATGTCAGTGCTTTCATGAGGCACTGTGGGATTAGGCACTATGGGTAGAGATAGATAAGCACTGAAAGAAAGAGCACTGGACCAGGAAGACTATAAATGCTTTCTGAAGGAGGTGAAATGTCATAATATTAAGTTTTGAGCCTAGGAGGTAGAGTTTACAGTGAGCCAAGATTACGCCACTACACTGCATCCTGGGCGATAGAGTGAGGCCTTGTCTCAAAAAAAAGGAGAGAATAAGCCTCTGATGTAGATTGTGAGCCAGATATTTCATTTATATATTCATGTAAGAAGTATTTAATGGACAGCTAGTAGGAGTCAGGCACTGTTAAATATATTGAGTAAGACAGTTCTATATAGAGTTGTTACATACAGCTCGAGGTAAGTACTGTGAATATCCTCACTTTACAGACTGGGAAACAAGATTAGCAGAGTTAAGTGACATGTCCAAAGTCTTACAGTTAGCATAAGTAGGGAGCCCTAGAAGCCTGAAGCCACTGTGCTGTATTAACATTAGGCAAGATCTGGGTCAATGGAAAGGAGGCATGAGGACTTTACAGGTACAGAGGGAAGTGTAAGGAAGGCGATGGGAAATAGTGACTAGATAAACGAAGGTATAAGGTAAGTTAGGACCAGGGGGTGGAAAGCCTTGTCAGGCTAAGAGGATCCTAAGTGGCAAATACTCACAAGATCCGATACTTGAAGTCTGGGAGGAAATCTCTGATGACTTGAAAGGCATTTTCTCTTCTTGGTTAACTTCACAGTGTCATCTGCAAGATTAGAGAGGGATTTGGGACTTCGTGCTCCCTGGTATATCCACAGCACTTAAAACAGTGCCTGACTCCTAGTAGCTGTTGACTAAATATTTCTTGAGTGAATATATAAATGAAATATCTGGCTCGTAATCTACATCAGAGGCTTATCCTTTCCCCCGTCTTTTTTTTTGAGACAAGGCCTTACTCTATCACCCAGGCTGCAATGTGGTGGCATGATCTCAGCTCACTGTAACCTCTAGCTCCTAGGCTCAAACCATCTTCCCACCTCAGCCTCCCAATTAGCTGGGACTACAGGCATGTGCTACCACACCCAGCTAATTTTTGTAGAGATGGGGTTTCACCATGTTTCCTAGGCTGGTCTCAAACTCCTGGGCTCAAGTGATCCTCCTGCTTCAGCCTCCCAAAGTGCTGAGACTACAGGTGTGAACTGCCATGGCCAACCTCAGAGGCTTATTCTATATTCTGCCCAATGAGCCCAAGAATTTAGCCTCTCATGTTTTTTTAAAAAAATTTTTGTGGGTACATAATAGGTGTATCTATTTTGGTATAAGCATGCAATACATAATAATCACAACTTGGAAAATTGGGTATCCATTGCCTCAAGCATTTATCCTTTGTAAAAATACAGAATGCTTTACAAATTCCATGTCATCCTTTTGCAGGAGCCATGCTAACCTCTGTATAGTTCCAATTTGAGTGTGTGTGCTGTTGAAATAAGCACTCTCGTCTGGGTTTTTTTCCCTTTCTTCTCCACAAAGGCTGATACCAACTATTCCATGTTTCATTTAGACTCTTCCTTTTTTATATAATTTCTGGCCGGGTATGGTGGCTTATGCCTGTAATCTCAGCACTTTGGGAGGCCAAGGCAGGTGGATCACCTGAGGTCAGCAGTTTGAGGCCAGTCTGACCGACGTGGTGAAACCCATCTCTACGAAAAATACAAAAAAAAAGAATAGCCAGGTGCAGTGGCACCTGCCTGTAATCCCAGCTACTTGGGAAGCTGGGGCAGGAGAATCGCTTGAACCTGGGAGTTGGATATTGCAGTGAGCAGAGATCGTGACATTGCACTCCAGCCTGAGTGATAAGCGAAAATGCTTCTCAAAAAAAATATTCTGCAAAGGTCTGAATGTTAACTTTTTAGTTTCATGTAAGAACTGTGCATTTGGTCACAGTCTCACAGTCCCTCTTGCAGCCATCCCTGGTTATCCCTTGCCATTCTCACTATCAGTCACCATAGACCCTCATCTTTCCCCTCTTACCCTCTGGCTCCCTGCCTCCAGCTGCCTCCTTGATCCAGTCTGTTCTGCCCATATTACCAGATGTGTTATCGTCAGAGGCTTTGTAACCAACCATACCACTGTCTTCTCAGACACCCTTATGGAGCTAAGCCTATGGTTGCTTCTGGGGCTTTCCAGCCTACCCTCAGCACAGTTTTTCAGCTGCGTCTCCACTGCGCTCCCACGTGGCTCTCTCAAACAGGCCTGCTTGCTGCTACCAAATAGGTCGTTTAGTTTTGCCGCCTTTGTACTTTGCCCCTTCTGTTCCATATACCTGGGATGCCTTTCTTCTTCCTATTTGCCTATCCAGATCCTTCCTATTCTCTTTTGAAGACTGCTCAGTTGCTAACTCCACTTTTCCTCAGGTGCCCAGTTTGAATTACGGCTCTTTCCTCTCAGTTGTTATTGATTATTATCTGTGTCATAAATAAGCACCCTATCATGTGTTACCTTGTGACATTACTTGCATTGCTGTCCTAAGTATTTTAGAGCACTGGGTTTTGTCTACCTTTACATCTTCATACATTATCTCCCCTAATAATCATATGGTTGTTGAAAATCTGTAGGTGCTCCATAAAATGAATAGTTAGACTTAGTCATGATTTTTAAGAGTTAAACATGGGTGGCAAGACCTATGAATATATATAGAAAACACCTTAGGAATCTACAAAACTACAAAAAGTAATAACTAATATAGCAAAGTTATAGAAGACAAGATAGATGTACAAAAATCAATTGTATTTCTATATACAATGGCAATGAACAATTGGAAATAGAATTTAAAACAGTGTCATGGTCAAGCACAGTAGCTCATATGTGTAATTCCAACATACTGGGAGGCCAAGGTGGTTGGATCATTAGAGCCCAGGAGTTCAAGACCAGCCTGGGCAACATGACAAAACCCTGTCTCTACAAAAAATTACAAAAAAGTAGCTGGGTACGGTGGTTTGCCTCTGCAGTTCCAGCTACTTGGGAGGCTGAGGTGGGAGGATCACTTGAGCCTGGGAGGTCAGTCAAGGCTGTAGTGAGCTATGATCAAGCCACTATACTCCACACCGAGTGACAGAGCAAGACCCTGTCTTAAAAATAAATAAAACACAATTTCACTTATAATAGCATATAACTTAAGTAGAAATAAAGTTAATGGGCCAGGTGCAGTGGCTTATGCCAGCAATCCCAGCACTTTGGGAGGCTGAAGTGGGCAGATCACTTGAGGTCAGGAGTTTGAGACCAGCCTGGCCAACATAGTGAAACCCTGTCTCAACTAAAAAATACAAAAAAAAAAAAAAAAAAATAGCCAGGTGTGGTAGTGCATGCCTGTAATTCCAGCTATATGGGAGGCTGAGGCAGGAGAATCGCTTGAACCTGGGAGACGGAGGTTGCAGTAAGCAGAGGTCACGCCACTGCACTCGAGGTGAGGTGACAGAGCGAGACTCAGTATCAGCAAAAGAAAAAAGAAATAAAATTAATGAAAGAATCGTAAGAAGTACACTGAAAACTTTAAAACATTGCTGAAAGAAATTAAGGCAGCCGGGCGCAGTGGTTCACACTTGTAATCCCAGCACCCTGGGAAGTCAAGACAGGCAGATCACTTGAGGCCAGGAGTTAGAGACTAGCCTGGCCAAAATGGCAAAACCCCATCTCTACTAAAAATACAAAAATTACCTGGGCATGGTGGTGCACACCTGTAGTCCCAGCAGAGGCATGAGAGTCACTTGAACCTGGGAGGCAGAGGTTGCAGTGAGCTAACATCATGCCACTGCACTCCAACGTGGCTGCTAGAGAAAGACACTCTCTCAAAAAAAAAAAAAAAAAGCCTAAATTAATGGAGAAATGTGCTTTGTTTATGGATTGGAAGACTTAGTATTTTAAGATGTCAGTTCTCCCCAAACTGATCTGTAGATTCAACGCAATCCCAATCAGAATCTCAGCAGGCTTTTTGTAAAATTTGACAAGCTGATTGTATAATGTACATGGAAAAGCAAAAGTATAGAATAGCAAAACAATTTTGAAAAAGAAGAACAAAGTTGAAGAACTCACTATCCGATTTTAGAACTTACTAGAAATCTACTACAGTCAAGACAGTTTGCCTACTGGCAAACAGGTAGGCAGATAGATAATATAACAGAATAAAGTGGTCAGCTGATTTTCAATAAAGGGGTCAAAGTAATTCATAGGAGAAAGAATGTCATCCCAACTAATGATGCTAGGACAGTCAGACATTCATATATAAAAAAGCAAACCTTGGTCGGGGTCAGTGGCCCACACCTGTTATCCTAGCAGTTTGGGAGGCGGAGGCAGGTTTATCACCTGAGGTCAGGAGTTCAAGACCATACTGGCCAAAGTGGTGAAACCCCGTTTCTACTAAAAATAGAAAAAAAATTAGCTGGGCACAGTAGCACATGCTTGTAGTCCCAGCTCAGGAGGCTGAGGTAGGAGAATTGCTTGAACCCAGGAGGTAGAGGTTGCAGTGAGCCAAGATCATGCTGTCGCACTCCAGCCTGGGCAGCAAGAGTGCAACTCCATCTCAAAACAAAACAAAACAAAAAGCAAACCTTGATTCATATCATACCATGTAAAAATTTAACTTGAAATGACTCGAGACCTAAATATGAAGCCTAAAACTAGAAAACTTTTAAAAGAAAACATAGGAAAAAATATTTGGGACCTGGGATTAGGCAAAACTTTTTTAACTAGGACATAAAAAATTGGCCTGGCATGGTGGCTCACATCTGTAATCCCAGCACTTTAGGAGGCCAAGCCAGGAGGATCGCTTGAGTTCAGAAGTTTGAGACCAGCCTGGGCAACATAAGGAGACCCCATCTCTACAAAAAATTTAGAAATTAGCTGGGTGTGGTGGCACATTGCCTGTGGGCCCAGGTACTCAGGAAGCTAAAGCTGGAGGATTGCTTAAGCCCAGGAGGTTGAGCCTGCAGTGAACCATGATTGAACCACTGCCACTCTAGCCTGTGCAACAGCGTGAGACCCTGTCTCAAAAACAAAACCAAAATTATAGAGTGCCACATTGCAAATAATGCAATATTATTCGGCAGTAAGAAAAGAAGCAACTACTGATACACACAAGAACATAGATGAATCTCAAGAGCAGTGTACTGAGTGAAGACTCAAGACCATCTGATTCTATTTATGTAGTATTACAGAGAGACAAAACCATAGATCAGTGGCTACTTGGGGTAGGTATAAAGGGTTGACTACAGAGGAGCCAAGGAGAACTTTTTGGGTTGATGGAAATGTTTTATATCTTACTGTGAGGATTATACAGTTGTACATTTGCTAAAACTCACCTAACTGTACACTTGCGTAGGCTTTATTGTATGCAGCTATACCTAACTTTGGGCGGGGTGGGGGGAAGTCTGGAAGATACTGGTGTCTAAGACTGAGTTAGGTCAGAAAGATGAGTAGAAGGAATCCTATTTTGTGTTGCCTGGTTAGTGCTTTTCTCCTTATTGCGGATCTTTACCAAATATCCCCACCATTCCATCTTCCAGTTGGAAGTTCATAAACAAATGCACAGTTAGTGTTATTTCCCTTTGAGCCAGGTTAAGTTTGACAGTAAAGACTGGAAGTTAATGGTGGGCTAAAATTGACTCTAAGAAAAAGTGATCAGAACTAGTTGGGACTTTCTCATCAATGGTGCCCACTTTTTTTCCCGTCACAGTGGTTTGGGCTCTTGAACGGTCATTTGGCATACCCTTATGTGTAAACATAATGAGCCAGTGTTGTTTAGGGTTGGTGAGGGTTGTGTACCATCGGATTTTTAAGTGAGCGTTAGTTTGTTTAATAAAATTGCATGGGGTGTTTCATATTTCTGGCCCCTGAGCACCAAATGTCCTCAGCACTTCAGTCATTGCGGCAGCCAAAACCACCCCTACTCATTTTCAAAGACCTCAGGGGTTTCAGGGAAAGATGTACTTGGCTTGGCAGATAGTGCACTTACGTAGTTGGAGTCAAGAATGCAGGATTTGAGTCAGAAAACCTGTAATCAAATATTGTCTCTGTCTCCTACTGGCTTTGTAGTGTTGAGTGTAACCACCCCTTTGAGTCTGGGTGTCCTTGTCTGCCAGGGGATGGTTGGACTAGATGCCCTCTCAGGGCAATCATTTTTTATTCTGCAGTTTAGTGTAGTACAGTGTCAAGACTCATATCACTGGCCAGGCACAGTGGCTCATGTCTGTAATCCCAGCACTTTGGGAGGCTGAGGCGGGAGGATCACTTGAGCCCAGGAGTTCGAGAACAGCCTGGGCAACATGTGACACCTTGTCTCTACAAAACATGAACAAAATTAGCTGTGCGTGATGGTGCATGCCCCTAATCCCAGCTACTTTAGAGGCTGAGGTGGAAGGATCATTTGAGTCGGAGGCGGCATTGAGCTGTGGTCGCACCACTGCACTCCAGCCTGGGCAACAGAGCAAGACCTTGTCTTAAAAAAAAAAAAAAAAGACTGTCACTTACCAGGGATTTAATGTATTTGCTATACTGCTCACAAATGCTTATATGTCTCAACTTTGGCATGTTACAGGTTCAGCTTGTTGGTTTAGATGAGGAGAGTTCAGAGTTTATTTGCAGAAACACCTTTGACCACCCGTACCCCACCACAAAGCTCATGTGGATCCCTGACACAAAAGGCGTCTATCCAGACCTACTGGCAACAAGTGGTGACTATCTCCGTGTGTGGAGGGTAAGCGGATGCTTTATTAGCAGCCAGACAAGTGGGCTTTCTCAGCCTCAGCTGTTAGCAGTGAGGAGTCACAGAAGAGACAGGGGTCGGAGGCATTGAGTGTCATTGCCGCACCGGAGAAAAAGCGAAGCCTGAATGGACTGACCTTGTTTGGCTCAGCAGATTTTCTAGTAAATCAAGTCAAGAGTCCATGAAGTCTGGCTGCTGACTGCAGTCAGCTCAGTCAACTCAATATGACGATGACAGCCTTCAGTGAAGATGGGAATACTTGGGAACTCATATTCTGTTTGCAGCCAAGATGTTTTTGAGTAAATTAAACAAATACCAGGGCATTGATTCTAATGAAGTGTGTGAGTGGATCTTGGAGGATTCCCTCCGCTCTCCGCTGAGCTCAGCAGCAGCAGCGTCCTCTGTAGCATGAGTGTGGCCTTAGTCCACGTGTGCAGAGATTCCTGGTTGGGCAAGGTGAGAAGACCTCTCCCCTAGGAAGATGCAGGGATGAAAATGTGGAAAACAAAGCTGGGCAGAGGAGAAAGTATGGGGAAAAGTAGCATTCAGGGAGTCCTGGGTTTGTTACTGTTTTTTTTTTTTTTTTTTTTGTTACTGTTTTTGATAAAAATTTTTCCCTCACGTTGTATGTTTGTTAAGATATTCTCTAAACAGGGATTTTTAAAAAGACTTTTTATGAGGATAAGACTGGCTAATTAAAAAAAAAAAAATTCTTGTTCCTTCAGGTTGGTGAAACAGAGACCAGGCTGGAGTGTTTGCTAAACAATAATAAGAACTCTGATTTCTGTGCTCCCCTGACCTCCTTTGACTGGAATGAGGTGGATCCTTATCTTTTAGGTAAGAGAGTTAGGGAGTATGTGTTTCAGCTGGAAGAAGCCAAAATACATTTTCTCAGGTGTCACACTGGGCCGTGTATCATCCTAGAACAAGGCCAAGTGAGAAGTAGGCTTGGTGTGGAATGTGGTTATTTATTAATTCCTACCATGTGGGTGAGCTTTCCATGCGTGTAGCTCTTGTCTCTCCACTTAGAATCTAAAGTCCTACGGTGAGGATTGAATTCTCACTTAAAATCTAAGATCCTACAGTGGGGATTGAGTACTTGACTCTCTCTGTGGCTCTGCCGGTACCCCCGACGTTGTATTCTGTAGTCTTTATGGTATGTTGCTTTCTGGGCCTGGCGATGAGTAGACACAGGAGGGAAGCTTGCCCAAGAACCTTGCTCCCCTCAGCCCTGACTCGCACTGGTTTGTTTATAGGTACCTCAAGCATTGATACGACGTGCACCATCTGGGGGCTGGAGACAGGGCAGGTGTTAGGGCGAGTGAATCTTGTGTCTGGCCACGTGAAGACCCAACTGATCGCCCATGACAAAGAGGTAATGAAGCTTTTCCATTTGTCTTTCCTCAAATGCTTCCTGTGCCTTCAGCACAGGAAGAGGTCAGATTGTTCTCTCATTGTTCTGCACTTTATGTAGAAAATCGTAACATAACATCTTCTTGTCTAAATTGACAATAGTAATGTGTCAAAAACGGGAAAACAACACTATTGTAAACTAATGCTTTTTTTGGCTAATGTAAATGACTTATTCTAAGGTCTGTCATGGTTCTTTTCATGCCAGAGATTGCTTTTTTAAAATAATGAAGTCTCTTATAGAAGAGAACTGGGAACTGATGTGATTAAAAAATAACCTTAGGGTAATACTTAACCTTGAAACAGATTAGATTTGGGGAGGAAGGAAGGGAGACAGGAAGAGAAAAAATTTTCTGAGAGACAAACCTAATTATGCATTTTTCTCTATAAATGTTTTATGAAGTTCTAGTATGTTCACTTAATCTTTATACTTTTTTTACTGTTGGTAATGGAATATATTTTACTTTGATGATGATGTTTCTGTGTTTATTAGGAAAACTGAGGAGATCTATTTGTGATTGCATTTTTTTTTTTTTTTGAGATGGAGTTTTGCTTTTGTCACCCAGGCTGGAGTACAGTGGTACAATCTCTGCTCACTGCAACCTCCACCTCCTGGGCTCAATCGATTCTCCTGCCTCAGCCTCCCAAGTAGCTGGGATTACAGGTGCCTGCTACCATGCCTGGCTAATTTTTGTATTTTTAGTAGAGGCGAGGTTTCACCATGTTGGCCAGGATGGTCTCAAACTCCCACCCTTAGGTGATCCACCTGCCTTGGCCTCCCAAAGTGCCGGGATTACAGGCGTTAGCCACTGCACCCGGCCAATTGCATTTTAATCAAAGCATTCTTCTCAGTGATTTTGGAAAATGCCCATAAATCTTTTCCTCCTAGAGCCATTGCATGCTCCTGGTACCCTGATCTCCTGTGGGTAGTGTTTCCTTTTCTTTTCTACCTTACCTTACACAGCTAGGGGTATTGATATCTATACAGATAAAAAAGAATGTCTTAACCTTAGATCAGAAACTTGAGGTTGTCAATAGCGTAGGAAGATGTGACCTGGGTTATCATTCTTAGTAAGGGGTTGTCTTTGGCTTTCTATACTCCTAAGGGTTAGCTCTGTTACAAGACTTCTAGACTTGACTGATGCTAAACTAGGGGTCAAATGAAGGGTTTGTCCCACAGAGAGGACCAGTAAGGAACTTCTGGAAACCCTCTTGGCATCAGGTTGAACAAGCTGCCACATTTTAGTTATATGACAACTTAGCCTGCTGTTGTCTGTTAGGTCCAACCGATAAAATGGGAATTGAATTACTCAAGTATTTCAACTGTAGGATTTAATCCAGGGGCTCCTTATACAGAAGATGCTAAGGTTGAGAAGCCACATAGGTAGCAATGAGGTCATCCATAGAATGGGAGCAGCAGGAAGCTGCCGCTGCCTGTAGGCTGGAGGGACCACGGGAAGAGGCAGGGTTCCTGGAGCCCAGGGGCTGGGTTTACCTAACAGAGACACTTCTAGGAACAGAGAAAGGGGAGAAGAAATACCTCAGCTTCTCCCTGCCTCCCACCATCCAGCTTCCCACCAAAGCTTCCCATGGCTGAACCAGCCAGAAGCAGCCAGCAGATCTGAGATCCTGCCAAATGCAGGCTGTAAGAATCAGTTATCTTGTGGCAGAGAGAAGAGCAGGGAGAGAAGTCAGGAATGGATCTTGACAGCAGACAGGCCTGGACCGGCAGCCTTGTCTTGAAGTAATGAACCTGAGAAAGGATGATGGCTCTAGAGAAACAGTAATCACACCTTCCTAGCACCTTTGATTGTTCTCAGTCCACCTTTCTCTAGGAGAAGACTTGTTTCGGAGACTCTCATTGCTACCTGGTAGATCAGTGTAGAAGAGGATTTAGTGTACTTGGGTGTTGTCACCATCCCTTGGCTCCCAATGAACCATGCTGCTGGAGCACTGAAGGGGCAGTCACTTAGAGCCAAGTGAGCATTACATACTCCTCCTGGGTTCAAACAATTCTGCCTCAGGCTCCCGAGTAGCTGGGATTACAGATGCCGGGTACCGGCCCAGCTAATTTTTTTGTATTTTTATAGAGATGGGGTTTCACCATTTTATCCAAGATGGCCTTGATCTCTTGACCTCATGATCCACCCACCTCAGCCTCCCAAAGTACAGGGGTAACAGGTGCGAGCCACTGCGCCTGGACTTCATCCTCTCTTTCTCTGAAGCTCTCCATTGCTTTCTACCTCTGTAGACATTAGTGACTTGCAATGTTTGCAGCAAATTATAAATGCAGAAAATTGATTCAAAACTTAAATTGATTCACTTACGACCACAAACCAACTACGAGAAGAAACAACATATGCTAGGACAGAAGGGTGCTACTAAACCTATTGTGAATACAGGAACATCTAGGCCTTCCATGACTCAAAATTTCTGTGACGTCTTTCTTGCAGATGAGTCTCAGGTCCAGGTTTCACAGTAGAATCAGTCTGACTGCTATTAAGTGGCCACAGGAGGGCTGCTGTCACCTCTGTGATTGATGATCTAGGCCTTAATGTGCTCGTAGACCTGCCTCTCACTGTGCACAAGTGAAAGCCACCAAGGCCCAGGAAATAAATGTCTCATTCTTTTAGTGTGGCAGAAGACAGCCACTGCTCTGTTGGTCAGCAGGGTATGTGTCTTTTGTTTTATCACAGGGGTTGGAGGAAGAAGACTTGGAAAGCAGGAATGTGGGAAGAAGCCAGCCAATTTCTATAGCAGAATGATCTTTCATCTTTGGGAAACCACTGATATTAGAGCTCTCAGGTTTTAGTACTCACAAACACTGTTTGGGCTTCATTTACTTGCTTCTCTGTCATGAGCGAGGTTTAGGTGACCTGGACGTGGCAGATTTTTCTCCTATAGGAAGAAGAGGTAATGGATCTGAATCTGACTGGAGCTTCTTGTTCACCAACAGGTCTATGATATTGCATTTAGCCGGGCCGGGGGTGGCAGGGACATGTTTGCCTCTGTGGGTGCTGATGGCTCTGTGCGGATGTTTGACCTCCGCCATCTAGAACACAGCACCATCATTTACGAAGACCCGCAGCATCACCCACTGCTTCGCCTCTGCTGGAACAAGCAGGACCCTAACTACCTGGCCACCATGGCCATGGATGGAATGGAGGTGAGCACTCCCCTCAGACTACCATGGGCCCTGCCAAGCTCCAGCACTGCTTAGTATATCTAGAAGGGTGGCTCTCAGCTGGAGCAGTTTGGCCCCTGGAGTATCTTTGAGAATATCTAGAGGCATTTTTGGTTGTCACAACTCTGGAGAGGCAGGTGGTAGTATAGCTTCTAGTGGGTGGAGACCAGGGAGGCTGCTAAATATCCTACAGTGCCCAGGACAGTCCCCCAGCAAAGTATATTCTACACAAAATGACAACAATCTCGGGACTGAGAAAGCCTGATCTGGAACAAGAATTCCTTTTAAGAACTTTTAATTTTTGACTGGTCACAGTGGCTCATGTCTATAATCCCAGCACTTTAGGAGGCCCAGGCAAGCAGATCATGAGATCAGGAGTTCGAGACCAGCCTTACCATCTTAGTGAAACCCTGTCTCTACTAAAAATACAAAAAAAAAAAAAAAAAAGCTAGGTGCAGTGGTGTGCACCTGTAATCCAAGCTACCCGGGAGGCTGAGGCAGAATTGCTTGAACCCGGGAGGCAGAGGTTGCAGTGAGCCAGGATAGCATCACTGCACTCCAGCCAGGGCAACAGTGTGAGACTCCATCTCAAAAATAAATAAATAAATTAAAGAAAGAACAACAGAGACAGGATTTCCACAGGATTAAGGGAAAAGATGACAAAGGACACAAGTTTATAGTCTCTATCTGTATTTTCAGTAGAGACGGAGTTTTACCATGTTGCCTAGGCTGGTCTCAAACTCCTGACCTTGTGATTCGCCCACCTCAGCCTCCCAAAGTACTGGGATTACTGATGTGAGCCACTGCGTCCAGCCCTCTAGTGTTCTTTAAATCCACAAATAGAAGAGTTATGCCTAAAAAGATTTTTTGTGTTTGGATAGTATTTTTTGTTTCTTTCTGTGAAACTCTGACGATCCTGGGCCTTTTACTTGTTATTTCCACAGGTGGTGATTCTAGATGTCCGGGTTCCCTGCACACCTGTCGCCAGATTAAACAACCATCGAGCATGTGTCAAT
This sequence comes from Cebus imitator, assembly GCF_001604975.1. NCBI lineage: Eukaryota > Metazoa > Chordata > Mammalia > Primates > Cebidae > Cebus > Cebus imitator. The sequence goes on along the minus strand of NW_016107532.1, from coordinate 330,635 downwards.
GGCATTGCTTGGGCCCCACATTCATCCTGTCACATCTGCACTGCAGGTAATCACAGTAGGGGAAAGGAATCTGGCAGGGATGGAGGAAATCTGTCCTCTTGGCTCCTTAGAATTGTAATTATTACTGTTTTCTAAGGACAGTCTTGAGAGGTTTATAAAAAGTGACTAGTCAGAGCCTCTCCACACTTGTGAAACTCAAGCAGTACAAATTTTTAGAGATCTTGTACCCTCATGGACATCAGAGCATCTTCCATATGTGATTTACATCATGTGTCAGTTATAGGCCTGTGCCTTGTACTGTCTCCCTAAAATCTGGGTGGCACAGAGGACTTAATTCCAGGAATATGAGGAAAAGGAGGCATCCCTTGTGGATTTAACAGAATCTTTGGGACTGCAAAGATCAACATATCCATGGGACCTTTCATGTGTCACTATAACAAACCCACAGTGAGCCCTGGATACATTGGAGGGCCCCGCAGAACTTTGCCTGGTTGTGGTGTGTGACTTGTGGTTTTCATTTCACTATTTCCCAGACCAAAGAGAGTACCCCTTACTCACTGGGCATGGTGGCTCACACCTGTAATCCCAGTACTTTGGGAGGCTGAGGTGGGTAGGTCACCTGAGGTCAGGAGTTTGTGACCAGCCTGACAAACATAGTGAAACCCTG
>NW_016107532.1:319663-329273 GCF_001604975.1 Cebus imitator | reverse complement strand
TATAACTGCACTCCAGCCTGGGCAACCAAGCAAGACCCTGCTTCTAAAATACATTTTTAAAAAAGAAAAGAAAAATTTGCTGGTTGTCAGTACACTTTTATTCTATAATGAATGCCAATCTGTTATTTAAAATGAAAACAGTACAGAGGCATGTTTAAGGTGAAGTCATCTTTTCTCCTTCCTATGTTATTTCTGCCTCCATCCCACTCTGCATAGATGACCTCTATCCACAGTTCATGTGTCTCCTTCCAGACCCTTTTGGTATACATTCGGGAGTGTACATCCATACCCCCAAAGACAATTCTATATCTCTTCCTTTTGCACAGATGGGATTCTGTCCTAGCTTTGTGGTGTTTTGCCCCTTAACTTTTTTAGCGTGTATTTTTCTTTTCACTAATCAGTAGCCTTATAATGGACAAGGTTTGTTATGAAGCCCAAGAAGCAATGTACTTCGGTGTTTTTCTGCCATTTGAGCATTATTTTGAGGGCATGAAGCTTTTTCTGATTTTGGCCCTGGGCTCTTGAAGAGCAGTTGGGGGCCTGCTGCCGCCTTCTATACCTCAGGTTATGGTCTGTCTTCTTCGTTATTGCCCTCTTTATTTTTTTTTTAGGGGTGTGGATAGGGAGGGACGGAAGAAACAGAAAAGGAAGGTATCATCTATCATTCATGGAAAGCAGGATTGGCCCTGTAGAAGCCGCATTTTCTGCTCCTGGCTGCTGTCTTTGCCCGGCTTGCTGTCGTTTTGTGTGTTGCACCTGCCTTGAGCCCCTTCAACCAAAGAAGCTGTTGTTCAAGTGTGCTCAGTTGAGCACTGAGGATAGGAACTTAGTGCTTTAGAGGGGCAATACCCTGACCTCTTGGCATACACTGTCCCTGGGAGAGGGATCTTGCACCTGGCCCAGACTATGTGGTCTCAGTAGAATACCAGTATTGCCAACAGTTAGCCTGGCCTATTAAGGCTTAGTTTATTCAGATTCCCTGTGTATCTGAGACCAGCTTTCACCAGAATGCATGGCAGAGTCAGGGTAAACTGCAGCTCTGAAGACCATTGACTTTTTTTTCTTTTTTTAAAATTAACTTACTATTTTGATTATAAAAGTAACATGAGCCAGGTGCGGTGACTCATGCCCATAATCCCAGCACTTTAGAAGGCTGAGGCAGGTGGATCATTTGAGGTTACGAGTTTAAGACCAGCCTGGTCAACATGGTGAAACCCGTCTCTACTAAAAACACAAAAATTAGCCGGGTGTGGTGGCGTGCCTGAATTCCCAGCTACTTAGGAGGCTGAGGCAGAAGAATCACTTGAACCCAGGAGGCATTGGTTACAGTGAGCCGAGATCACACCATTGCACTCCAGCCGGGGTGACAGAACAAGACTCCATCTCAAACAAACAAAAAGTAATATGAGCACATTACAGATTACCTAGAACCTAAAGAAAAGTAAACATAACTCCTAACCTTGCCATCTTAGTATTGCCACCATTCTCATTTTGATATATTTCCTTCTAGTCATTTTTCACGTGCTTTTATATATTTAAGGTGATTGTCTTCTTTCTGGTGTTTCCCATAGCCATTCTTGGATTGATTGATTGATTTTATTTTATTTTTTGAGATGGAGTCTCACTCTGTCGCCCAGGCTTGAGTGCAATGGCATGATCTTGGCTCACTGCAACCTCTGCCTCGTGAGTTTAAGTGATTCTCAGCCACCTGAGTAACTGGGATTACAAGGTGCGCGACACCATGCCCAGCTTACTTGTATTTTTTTTTTTTAAGTAGAGATGGGGTTTCACCATGTTGGCCAGACTGGTCCCAAACTCCTGGCCCCAAGTGGTCCACCAGCCTCAGCCAACCAAAGTCCTGGGATTACAGGTATGAGTCACCACGCCTGGCCAGGAAAGAATTTTTTAACAGCACATATCAACACTACTTTATCAGTCTTATTTCTATATAACACCTCATTGAAGCATAAATGGGAAGAAACCCTCTCATTATATTGAATGATCAGAGAAGGATCTTATAACCACTCCAGTATTTTAAGTGGCTGCAAATGACGTGTTTTATATCCCCTTGTCCACCCCTGATACCTGACTCAGATGAGAAGGACTCAGTGCAGTGGATAGAGCCTGGGGATACCTGCAAGATGGAGTCAAGGCCTAGACTTGAGTTTTGGCTCTGCTACTCACTGGCTACACAGCTGTGTGATTTGGGACAAGTGCCTTAACATTTCTGAATCTTGGTTTCTTCATAGATAAAATGGGGGTTTAAAATAGAACCTCCATCACAGAGTTTTGGTGAGCAAGTGCTTTGTAAACTGTGACTTGCTCCTGAAATGCAGGGATCATCATCCCCATTGCCTCAGTTGTGACCTTGCTTGCTGGCTTTCTTTGTCTCTAGCGGATGACCACCAGGCTCTCATCTGGGACATCCAGCAAATGCCCCGAGCCATTGAGGACCCTATTCTGGCCTACACAGCCGAAGGAGAGATCAACAATGTGCAGTGGGCATCAACTCAGCCCGACTGGATCGCCATCTGCTACAACAACTGCCTGGAGATACTCAGAGTGTAATGTTGGTGGCGCTGTGCGCATGAGGCAGGGGCTTGTGTGTTTCCTGCCTCTGCCCCACCCCCAAAGTAAGAAGAAACATGTTTCCAGTGGCCAGTATGTCTTTCGTTGCTTTGCACCCACTGTTACCAGAAGCTGCTCTAGGAGTTCCTGGCCAGTCACCCCATCGCCCTCTGTGGCAGACTCAGTGCTGTGTGGCACCTCCTCAGCCCAGGGCTGAGTTTTAAGATTTTCTCTTCTTGCCTCTTCTTGTTTGGTTCCTCAATTAAAAATGTGTGTATATTTGTTTGTCAGGCGTTGTGTTGAGGAGCAGTTCATGTGCTGGCTGTGTCTATTCCTCTGCCCAGGTGTCTCTGTCTGTTTGCTGCCCAAGGCAGCAACCCACGTCTTGTCCATGTCCATGTTCATGTTAGCACTTACGTGGGAACAAATACCAATTTGTCTTTTCTCCTAGTATCAGTGTGTTTAACAAATTTCAACTTTGTATATTTATCAGGCTAATTTTTTTATGAAAAGAATTTTACTCTTCCTGGTTCATTTATCTGTCTTACAGTCCTTCCTCTTTGCACCTTCTTCTCTTCCCTCAGTGCCTGGAGCTGGTACTGGGCCCCTGGCCCCATGAGCAGTTTGCCTTCTTGAGTCACTGCCTGAGTAGTACATACCTGACCGGGAGGCCAAACCACCTTGGTGCTCTGAAGTCCACTGACTCCTCACACCTTTCTTAGCCTGGCTCTTCTCAAGGGCATTCTGGGCTTCTAAACAGATGTAGAAAACCTCTGTTTACCCTGAAGCACCACTGTCCAGCCCCATCGGTTCCCACTGGGAGCATGGTAGAGCTGAGAGAGACAGGCTCTCAGGGTACCTGACTTGAGGGGAATCCTTTCAGGAAGCTGAAAAAGTCAAGCATATTTCCAGTACATACTTTCAGAGTCTGTTTTTTCTCCAAATATAAGCCCCAGGCCATTCCACTTAGTGTCGTTTTAATGATAGGCAAGAATGAGTTGAACTTCTCTGAGTTGAACTTCGGTGTTTCTGTTGGTTGAGTGTACTGCACCTGGCCATATATTATATAGGGTGCTCTTTGGATTGAGTGCTCTGAGGCGAGAGTTTCCCGAGAGGCATCCAGTCTGTACTTCCGACCCTGAACAAGACCTCACATGAGAGATGGACTGATTGGCTGTGGCAATCCCGGGCTGTCAAGTGGATAGATAGCAAAAAGGAGTTATACTGTGGTGAGTAATGCTAAGGAGAAAAAAAGAAAGAAAAGGAATTATTGCCCCCAGGGTCAGCCAGTTAAGAGCTCTACCCACACCTGTCAACCCCTCTCTCCGCCAGTTTAGGTTCTGAGCAGTATTGGACTTGTAACCTGCGGTTGTCTGTTGACTTGCAGGCCACAGGTGTCTTTCTGTTACATGAATGAGTTCTATGGAGGGGGCCTGTGTGTGATTCCACTGTTGGATGAGTCCTTGGGGCAGGCATAGTTTGGGGTGTGCTCTGGGGGGAAAGTTTTCTGGCTCCTTGTGCTCTACTCAGTAACTGAAGGTTTTTAAGTCCCTCTGAATTGCTCATCTGAGATTAGCAGAGTAGCAGGCCTGAAGGACGATGGTTTTGTCCTCTTTGGCTCTCACCTGCTTGAGAAGTAAAACAGTGAACTTTGTTCTTCTGGGCCCTTAAGCTTTGTTGGTTAAGCCTACCTTTTCAGAAGGAGATGTCATTGTTTGCTGAAAGTCCAGCTCTTTGCTTTACCACACAGGGACCTGTCCCAAAGAAGAAGGCTCCTTTTGAGTCAGAGTATTTCCCCTTCTACGCTTTTACTTCGTTGTTCTGATTTTGGGACTGTGGCTGGCCATGTGCTTGCGGTTGACGCTCCTGCATCTGCTACTGGATTTGTACTGCATTGCTCGGAGATGTAAAGCGAGCAGTTCTTGGTCAGAACTCTCCTCTGCTTTTCAGTGTGTCTGATAACAGTTACTGGGTCCTTCTCTCAAGGGTAGCAAGGCCAAGCTGATGGCTGCTTGCTTAAGAGGCCATCAGTTCCTTCCTATGGAGAAGGGTCTGAAATGGAAGTCAGTGTAGAAGAGGCTGGTCTGCTGGGCAGGGCTGACGTCCACTGAATTTTAAGATTCCTTTGCTGATCTGCACCAAGCCTGGTCTGTATGGTGAAATTTGTCAGCTGGAACTCAGAAACAACAGCTTAAAAAAAAAAATGACAATAATTAGAATATATTTGCATAAGATAGCTATTTACTCTGGAAACCAACAACTTTTGAGGTTTCCCTTGCCCTGTGGACACCCAGCCCCTGTCATCCTTCCTCAGGTTCTGCATTGCAGTCTTCCCCTGAATCCCACAGAGGACCCAGGGGAGACTCCACCTCCCTAAGCAAGCACACACATACTCACAGTTGATGAGTTGCTGGTCTTCTGAATCCCAGGTCTCTTACCCTCCCTTTACTCCACCAACCCGATGACCCATGACTGAGGAGAGGATTTCTACAGTCTCAGGATTTAGAAAGCCTGTAGGCCAGCCATGCTCCAGAAAGCACAGATCTGTTACAGTTGCAAAAACAACTCTATGTAATTTGTTGAGGTTCCCAAATTGACAGCCAGTGAGACTAGGGAAGAGACTGAATCTGCTATCCCTGACTGCTGGAGGAGCAGCTGCTAGGACTTTACCAGGAAGCCCACATCTCTAGACTGTGGCCCAGCTGAGGCAGGTGGATCATGAGGTCACCTGCCACCCTTTTGCTCTTGGCAGCCTGAAGCACAGTTGTCTGTATTGTCCTCATCTGCTCTGAGGAAGGGTGGAGGTGCTAAATAAATTACTGAAGAATGGGTCCACGTTATTAAGGACCTGAATTTTTTACACTCAGGAGCATTGGAACCCTCTTCTTCCAGAGAAGGAACTAGCCTGCAAGGTTAGTACTTGAAGAGGGAAGATATTTAATAACTGGGTGAAAATTTCTTATAAATCCAAGATTGGCTCTCAGAGAACTGGCTAAGATTCAGGAAAAAACAAAATTCAGAATCCTATAAGGTTTTTTTGTTTTGTTTTTTGTTTTGTTTTGTTTTTGAGACAGAGCCTCGCTCTGTCACGCAGGCTGGAATGCAGTGGTGCAGTTTGGCTCACTGCAACCTCCGCCTCCCAGGTTCAAGCGATTCTCCTGCCTTAGCCTCCTGAGTAGCTGGGACTACAGGCGTGTGCCACTACGCCCGGCTAATTTTTTGTATTTTTTAGTAGAGACGGGGTTTCACCATGTTAGCCAGGATGGTCTCGATCTCCTGACCTCATGATCCACCTGCCTCAGCCTCCTAAAGTGCTGGGATTATAGACCTGAGCCACCGTGCCCGGCCCCTACAAGGTTTTGATGACAGTTAGGGCCAGAATTTTATGAGGTGATATAGAATGCAGGAGAAAAAGTGTTTTCTTTAAATCAAAGGAGGAAATATTAGAGGTCAGCGGAGGTTTGGGGTAGGGAAATATTCACACTGTCCATTGCATGGCTGTGGAATGAGACTGCCCTTAACCTGGGTCAGCCTGGGCCATAAATTGGGTATCCATGATGCTAGGTAACTGTGAGAACAAGTTGACAGCTCAGAGCAGCCATAGGTGATGTTTGGTGGTAAAAAACCTACAGGCATTGGGGGTCCCATGATTGTTCCAGACCGTGGCTCTTGGTTGTGGGTTTGTTCAGAGCAAGAGAAGCACAGGTTATGACAGGTATACAGACTTTCTCCCTCCTTTTTCTCTCTTTTCTTCCCTTTGCCTTTCCACTGTTTCTCCCTGCTGCCACCTGGGCCTTAAATTCCTGGGCCATGAAGACATGTAGGAGCTGCAGGGTTTACCACATGTGGGAGGGCAGCCCAGAACTGTCCCTCTACCCTTCCCACTTGGAGAATATGGCAGCCCCTTCCATTCCTGGTTTGGGGTAGGGGAGTGCATTGAAGTAGAAGCCTCAGAGCAGACTTTTCCCTTTACTGTGTATACGCCAGGACGAAGAAGGTTCATGCTTGATACTTAGATTGGTTTTCCCAGGGAAGAGAACAGAGCAGAGCAAAGTCACTGTGAACCCTGGGCCAGGCCCTGCTGGGCCAGCTCCTGAGAGTGTCTTGTGTTGCAGAGCCTTGCCCACTCACCCACCTTCACCCTCTCCCCCTCCCACGGTGTCACTGCTGCTAATGGTCAAAGTCAAATATGTGGCCACATGAGATGGACCAGGTCCTCTCAGGCTGCTTTCTGGATGTCATTTTTAAAACATGGAGACATGCAGGTGCCTTCTGAAAGACGCTTAGACTGGTATATCCAACCAGAAACAAATAAGCTAAAGAAAGTTTGAACTTGAGAAGAAAGATGTTGACAGTCTGTGTAACAGCTGGTAAGTTTATAGGTACCCACCTTTGGGACAACCCAGTAAATATGAACTTGTGATATCTACTAAGATTTTCAAAGAAATGTTCTCACCTTGGGTTGATTGTGGTAAATCATGTGTTATGAAAATTGTTGAGCTGAAGCTTTAAATTGCTTTAGTTGAGTCTGAATCACTTGCTTTGGTTCCTGTGTATTTTATGACCCCTCTTGTCAGTGACCTTCCCTCCCCACCCTACCCAGAGTGAATTTGTAGCATGATTGTATAAACTTCTGTGTAGAAAATGGAGATTTCTTGCTCCGAAATGTTAAGCTCTAACTCATCCATTTCTGTGCCCTTTAGCCTAGTATGTCTGAACTTCCATTCTTGTTATATATTTAAACTTTCCCTCTATATTATAGGTTTTGTGGCATCCATGGTCAGGCGGAAAGGAAGCTGCCCCTTGCAGAACTGTACTGTAATATTTTTCTTTTATAAATATTTTCACAGGACTGATTGTACACAGGGCTTGTAATAAAATTTTAACACTGTGCTGTGAAACAACTATGGGGAATCTCCATTGAAGGTTACTTCAAAGGCACCTGAAAGTGGAGTGTTATATTTACGACTTTCTATTTCTTGTTTCCTAAGTAAATTAAACCTAATTTTCACCCTTTCATTCTGTTTCAGCCTCCTGTATAAGAAGTACCGTATTTTCTGCCCATCATACTTTGTAATAAAACTTGAACATGTATAGATTGACTGAATTTCTTTTTGTGACGAATTCAGTTCTTCCCATTTGTCACTGTGGTCATGTTCCATAGACAGTGGCAGTGCCCCAGCCAAAGACAGGCAATCTGCTCATCACCTTTTATATCCTGTTTGGTCATTCATTTGTTATTCAGTGGAGCACCTCCTCTATGCCAGGGGACATGGCCCTCAAGTTGGTTGCAGTTCATCAGAGGAGACATCCACATAAATACTTGTGGCCAGGTGCAGTGGCCTGTGATCCCAGATGAGGTGTTGGGGAGGCTGAGGTGGAAGGATCACTTGAGGACAGGAGTTCAAGAGCAGCCTTGGCAACATAGCAAGACCCTTTCTCAATCAATCAGTAATTTTTATTAAAAAAAATTATTTTTAGCCAGACTGGGATCTAAGACAAAATTTCTTTTTTTGCATTTATTTCAATAGTTTAGGGGGAACAAGTGGTTTTTGGTTACATGGAAAGTTTTTTAATGGTGATTTCTGAGATTTTGGTGCACCCATCACCCGAGCAGTGTGCACTGTACCCAATGGGTAGTGTTTTATCCCTGTCCCCTCTCACCCAAATTAATTTTTAAAAAACAAAGCCAAAAAATCCAAATACGTGCATTGTTTTGCAATAGTGGATGTGTTTAAACATCACCTCCAAGGAGGAGGTGATCACCTTTCCCTGGGTGGGAGCCAGTCAGGGTCAGCGAAAACTACTTGAGATGAATGCCTAAGCTGGGTATTGAAGGCTGAGTAGGAGTTATCTGGGAATAGGGAATGTCATTTAAGGCAGAGAGAACACCCATGTACAAATCTGTAGAGGCAAGAAAGTATGGTCATATCCAGGGGATTGCAGGTTGAGGTGGGGTGAATAGTGGGAAGTATAGCTAGAGAGGTATACAGGAGCTAGAGCAGGGAAAGTCGTGGTTTGCAGAAATTTTAGATATTACACTCATGCATAAGCCTGGAAAACATACACAGAGAGGAATCATCAGAATTGCATCTTAGGAGGATAGGCAATGATAAAGCGCCTCTGCCTTCTTATAACAGTGTGAGAGAAAGTCAAATCCTGAACTAAGGTGTTGGTGGCAGCAGCAGTAGCAGTGGCAAGGATGGAGAGGACAGAGCACAAACAAAGAGGGATGCAGTTATCAGCATTCAGTAATTTATTGGCTGTGAAGGGAGGACAAAGAACTCCCAGATCTTTTGGGTTTGGACAGGTTCTGATAGCTGACTAGGAATGTTCAATTCCCTGCTAATTTCCCAAACCTATGCCCCAACATGGTAGGATGGGGAAGGAGTTCCTGTCCCACTGCTATTCAAATACTGTGTGTCCTGGATGAAATATTTCCCTCATTTATTTTTATTTTTATTCTTTGTTCATGTTGGGCCACTTTCAAGAAAGAGAAGAAAGGCAAACTGGTTCAGTGAACCAATATTCGGTAAGTACCTGCCATTGTGTCAGGTGACATGAAGCCAGCAGCAGTGGATGTTTGAAAGGAAGTGTGTGCCCTTGAGAATTTAAATTTTATGAGTACCTGCTGCTGCTATTGAAACTGTGCTGCTATGTGGTCTGACAGTGTATATTTTCTAGGAAATATGTGAGTCCTGCTTTCTATTTTTAAGGAGAAAACTGAGAGACAGTAATAAGGCAAGGCTATGCTGCAGCAACAAAACCCCAAATCTCAGAAACTAAGCCCTACAAAAGCTTATTTTTTGCTTACACAAAGTCCTCTGGGCTGGGTGCAGTGGCTTGCCTCTCCAATCCCAGCACTTTGGAAGGCCAAGGGGGGCAGATTGCTTGAGGTCAGGAGTTCAAGATGAGCCTAGCCAGCATAGTGAAACCCCGTCTCTATTAAAAATACAAAAATTAGCCAGGCATGGTGGCGCACACCTGTTATCCCAGCTACTTGGGGGGCTGGGGCAGGAGAATAGCTTGAATCCAGGAGGTG
>NW_016107532.1:308481-319588 GCF_001604975.1 Cebus imitator | reverse complement strand
GACAGAGTGAGGCTCCATCTCAAATAAGATAAAATAATAAATGTGTGACCTCCAGGTTGCTTATGAGGGGTGGGGTGGTGTACATTTTTCTGGATGGGCCTGGAAGTGGCTTACTCACTTCTGCCAACTCCAAGGAAGGTCAAGTCAAGAAATGTAGTCTTCCTGTGTATCCTGGAAGAGGAAATGAAGTAGTGAATAGTTATGTCTCAGCCATACTAGCAAATTGGCTAAGTATCTGGAGTAATAACTAATGTAATCTCATCCATTGAGGGCTGTTAGTACTGGACAATACATGGTCAAACCTAATGGAATGATACTTTTAGCCAGTCTTTAGCTTCCAAGGTTCATTGTGACTTAAGTGATTTCAGCAATCCTAGTGTTGGAAATAAGAGCTCAGAGTCGCAAAAACAATGAGCACTAAAAGGATTTCTCAGCAAGGCAAATTTATTTCTGCAGAAGGGTGCTGCTCACACTTCTGGCCACTGCAAAAGCACACTGAACAAAGAAGGGAAGGGGTTTTTATCCCTAACGCACTCAGTCCCTGCTTTTGTGTCTTGCCTCTATTGGTTGGAGTCAGACCACACAATCTAAGCTGATCCTGATTGGCTATTTCAAATAGAGCAGGGGTGTGGGTTACAGAATTGGGAATGGGAGTTTTGGTGGGGAGGGTAGTTTATAACACAAGTACAAATACAAGGCGTGTCTGGGCACAGCAAAGGCAAGAAGAATGGTCACAGAGTTTACAGAGGTTACTGAGCAGGGAGCCAAGGGCAAAGGGGACTCTTTCCACATAAGGAATAGACCTGGGCTACAGATTCAGATTGGCAGGAGAGATTGTTTACAGGGCAGGTAACTGAGGCAGCAGGGCAGTACAGGGAAGTTGACCCTAAGAACAAAGAATAAGGAAGTTAAACAAGCTCAACTTTTGAAGAGGAACTTAATGTATCTAACATTGACAACCAGGCCTCTAGAGATTGTTCAGTCAACTATGAATTTATCTTGAAAGGTGACAATTAAATCAGATTGAGAAAGTGAAAATCTGCCCTGCCATTCATCATAGATACACAGACAGATAAAACCAGCTGCACAGTTGACAGGATATAATAACTCTACCAAGCACACACTGCAACTTTTTTTTTTGGCAACATAAAGTGTCATAACAACTCCCTGAGTGGCTACTTAAAAAAAAAAAATTCACTGAGAAACTTTGTTCTCTAAAATCATAGGCTGACAAAGTTTGCTGTTTGCAATTGTATTTGTGAGAATGAAGCCTTACAGTATGGTTTCAGGGAGCTGAGTCACTTTGACATCAAGAAGCAGCCTTGATTTCCAGCCCAGGTATAGTGCTTCAGAGCAGGGGTTTCTGAACACAACATTTCACGTTTATCTTGACTTTGTACTTTCCAGGGAAACTGGTCCCCTGAGTCCCCTTTGTAGTCCAGCTGACCTTGATCCCCCTTTCACATAGGTCTCTGTTTCTTTGAGCCTAACTCTAATTATTTACCTAACCTCTACCCTTCCCTATAATCCTATAACCATCTTTTTCTTTGGTGAGATACTTCACCATTCCTCTGGTGTGCAGTCTCCCTTGTTGATAAGCCTTACTATGTGGGACTATAGGTTTGCCCCTGCTGGTCTCAGGCTGATTGGACTAGGGCAGTCTCAAACCTTGTTTTAGCCTCTATACATATTTGTATTACAAATTCCATTAATTTGATTTTTGCTTCTCAAAGTAATAAACTATATATAGTTTATCTATAATTATATATATAATGTTCATAAAAGTTCATATATATAGTTTATTAACTATATATATGTTGTTTGTTTTTGAGACAGAGTCTCACTTTGTTACCCAGGCTGAAGTGCAATGGCGCAATCTCAGCTCACTGCAACCTCCACCTCCCAGGTTCTTTTTTTAAATCTTTTCTGAACATCTCTTTCTTTAATTACACCTCCCAGTTTCAACCGATTCTTCTGCCTCAGCCTCCTGAGTAGCTGGGACTAACAGGCGCATGCTACCACGCCTGGCTAATTTTTTGTATTTTTAATAGAGATGGGGTTTCACAGTGTTAGCCAGGATGATCTTCATCTCCTGACCTCGTGATCTGTCTGCCTCAGCCTCCCAAAGTGCTGGGACTACAGGTGTAAGCCACAGTGCCCGGCCTGAATAAACTAAATTTTTAAATTGCAAAAAGTAATACTATATATGAATGGCTGATACACACATGAAAAGATGCTTACCATTAGTAGTCATTAAGGAAATGCAATCAAAACCACAATGAGGTAACACTTCTCACCCACAAGGATGGTGATAGCTATAGTCCAAAAGAATAACAAATTTAGCCAGTGGCTCATGCCTGTAATCTCAGCTATTTGGAAGGCTGAGATGGGAAGATTGCTTGGGCCCAGGAGTTCTTTGCTGCAGTCAGCTATGATTGTGCCACTGGACTCCATCCTGGGTAACAAGGCAGAAAAAATAATCAATGATATGGAGAAACTGAACCCTCATATATTGCTGGTGGGAATGTAAAATGATGCAATAATTTTAGGAGACAGTCTGGAAATCCCTCAAAAGGTTAAACATAGTTATGACATGACCCGGCAGTTCCACTCCTAGGTATATAACTAAGAGGTGAAAACATATGTCCACATAGCAATGTGTACATGAATGTTCGCAGCCTCATTATTCATCATAGAAGGTGGAAATAACCTACATGTCCATCACCTGGTGAATGGATACATAAAACGTGGCATATTCATACAATGGAATATTATTTGGTAATAGAAATTAAATTAAATACTGATACATGCTACCACATTCAAGAATCCTGAAAACATGATGCTAAGTGAAAGAAGCCAGTTACAAAAGGCCACAAAGTGTATGGGTCCACTCATTAAATGTCCAGAAAAGGCAAACCCACAGGGACAGAAATAAGTTGGTGATTGTCTAGGCCTGCAGGAATAATGGGTACAGAACTTCTTTTGGGGATGGTGAAAATGTAAAATCAATTGTGCACAGCTCTGAATGTTCTACGACCCACTGTACACTTTGAATTGGTGATCTGTGTGATATGTGAAATATGTCAAAGCTGTTAATTTTTTGTTAAAGTGAGAACTGTAGCCTGGCACAGTGACTCATGCCTGCAATCCCAGCACTTTGGGAGGCTGAGGTGGGTGGATCATCTGAGGTCAGGAGTTCAAGACTAGCCTGACTAACATGGAGAAACCCCACCTCTACTAAAAACATAAAAAATTAGCCAGGTGTGGTGGTGCATGCCTGTAATCCCAGCTACTTGGGTGTCTGGGGCAGGAGAATCACTTGAACCTGGGAGGCAGAGGTTGCAGTGAGCCAAGAATGCACTGCTGCTTTCCAGCCTGGGCAACATGAGTGAAAGTCCATCTAAAAAAAAAAAAAAAAAAAATGAGAACTGTGAACTGTGTTGTGCACAGGAAGTAGAGTCCTGCTCTCAGAGAATTTAGTATTATGGTAGAAACAGATATAAACATTTTGATATTTTTTTAAAAAGATAAGTGCTAAGGTACAAACATGTATAAAGGGCTATGTGCACCACCACACCCGGCTAATTTTTTCATTTTTAGTAGAGACGGGTTTTCACCACATTGGCCAGCCTGGTTTTGAACTCCTGACCTCAAGTGATCTGCCCATCTTGGCCTCCCAAAGTGATAAGATTACAGGGGTGAGCCACCACACCCAGCCCAATGGGGGTTCTTCTGTAATGAAAAATATAAAGTCTATGTGTCAGGCCTCCAAGTTCAGGCCTGGACATTATAGCCTTGATGACCTGCACATACACCTCCTAATGGTCTCCAGGAGCCAGAAAGTCTGAAGTAACTGGATGGCCACAAAGAGAAGTGAAACAACTAGCTCCTGCCTCCACTGATTGCTCTCCCCCTGCAACGTTCCACCATTGTTTCTGCTCAACCTTGTGAAGCTTCCCCCCTAGACATTAGGTTTTCTCAAGACCCCCACCCCTGTAACTATATTTACTGCACCATTCCTTCTGCTTGCAACTGATAACCCCCACTCTTATGACCATACCTGTTTGTAATAGATAACCCCTACTCTTGTGACCATGCATCCTGTGACACCCCCCCTAGCAACACCCCTACCCTCAGCTTGCAAAACCACCCTGAACTGTAACTTCTGTAACTTTCCACTGCCTACCACAAACCTATAAAACCAACTCTTATCCCACCTCACTCTGCTGACTCTCTTTTTGGACTCAGCCTGCCCACACACGAGTGAATAAACAGCCATGTTGCTCACACAAAGCCTGCCTTACCAGTCTCTTTACATGAGCGATGTGCCTAACGCTATGCCTTTGTGCTTTGCTTCCATTATCCCATTTAATCCTCACAAGGCCATTCTACAGGTAAGGAAACAGAAACAGGGAAGTAAAGGAACTTGTCCACGGATACGCTAGAAAATGCAACACCAGAGTTTGAAGCCACCCAGTCTAACCTCAGAGGGCACAGGTTTGAACTTCACACTGTCCTGCTTCTCTACCTGACATGTCATGCCTTTTCCACTTAATCTCACCAGCATGGAGTCACTACAAAGCTTTTCAGCAGCTGCCACTTTGTGTCTCTCCATCTTCTAATGGATTTTTCTCTTTGGAGATAGCAGAGAGAAAATGAAGAGGAGAGTTTGGCTCCAAAAGGTTCTTCTCATCGTTCTCCCTCTCCCAAAGGCCTGTGGCTCATTTGAGTCTATCCCAAACCATCCCTTGCATTTAGGGGCTTAAGTGCACTGTGGCTATTTACATAAAACTTTATTACTTTAAAGCTGTAAAGGCTCATTTTGTGTTTTCAACCTTCCTATGTTGATTGTTAGGCCCTTCACTTGTGTAAATAGACCACCAGGCAGGCTTTGTGTGGGCAAGTGGGCCAAGTCCGAGAAAGGATTTAGGCAAGGGGAGACTGGTCATATAGGTCGGGGTAAATGGTCAGTTAAAGGTGGTACTCAATTTTAGGGAGAGGGAGGGCATCACAGGATGCATGGTCACAAGGGTGGTGGTTATTCATTACAAACAGGCATGATCATAAGAGTGGGAGTTACTGCAAGTGGAAGGGTGGTTGCAAGTAGAGGGGAGGGTGAGGCAAATTACATAGCTACAGGTGAGGGGGTCTTGAGAAACCCAATGTCAAGGGGGAAATTTCGCAAGGCTGAGCAGGAATGATGGTTGCAGGTTGCGGGGGGAGGGCAATTAGTTGAGGCAGGAACAAGTTGTTTCACTTCTCTTTGTGGCCATCTGGTTACTTCAGACTTTCTGGCTCCTGGGGACCATCCAGATGTGTACATTCGGGTCATCAAGGCTATAATGGCCAGTCCTGGACTTTGAGGCCTGACACTGATAAAGCCAATATTAGATCCTTATTTATAGGTAGGGGAGACATTCAGAAGATTAAATGTTTGGGCAATTTTCACTTCTCTGGCAGTGGTTTCTTTGCCACTTAAAAGAGGCAGCTGAACTACATATTATTTGTAACAACAAAACATTTGTCATTCTGGACCTGCTCAGATAGGCGGCAATTTGGAAGCAAGGTCAGTTTCATAACTCAGATGTGTCTCCACTAGATCACGATGAGAAAACAAAGTCTGGCGCTCTCGAGGCAACCGGGAGAGCTTGACCATTAGGTCTGCGCAAGGGCAAAAGAGGAGCGAGTACCGTGCAGCCGCGGAACAGACTTTGCGGGCGGTGGGGACGTGTTTTTGGAGCGAACCTGGTAAAGGAAGTGTGCTACACCATCAAGGTCCCCACTCCCGGCTGCCGCGAGGACGGTGCAGGGTCATTCGCGGTTGAGCTGCCCCGGGCGGGCCCAAGCCTTTGGGTCTCAGGTGACCGGCACAGACGGCCGCGGGGTTCGAATCTGCTTATTCCGGCGGTGGAAGAGACGGGCCGGCGTTGGCCGCTGCTGCTAGCAGCTTGAAGCCCAGGGTCGGGACCGATGGCGGCCTGGGCTGCTTCCCGCCTAAGCAGGGCCGCTGCCCGATGCTTGCTGGCACGAGGCCCCGGGGTCCGGGCGGCTCCTCCGCGCGATCCCCGGCCCTCCCAGCTAGAGCCCTGGGGCTGGGGCGCCGCTTCGGGCAGGGCGATGCACCTCACCGCGGCTGTCCCCGCCGGGCACAACAAGTGGTCCAAAG
Source organism: Cebus imitator (assembly GCF_001604975.1). Taxonomy (NCBI): domain Eukaryota; kingdom Metazoa; phylum Chordata; class Mammalia; order Primates; family Cebidae; genus Cebus; species Cebus imitator. The sequence continues at coordinate 313,422 of NW_016107532.1, read as the reverse complement.
TCAGGCACATCAAGGGTCCGAAGGACGCCGAAAGGAGTCGCATCTTCTCCAAACTTGCTTTGAACATCCGCCTGGCGGTGAAAGGTGAGACCCTGACGGTCACCCACTGCTGGCTGCCGCTGCCCTCTCAGTGCCTACAGCCTCGCTTGCCTCTCGGAGTTGGGCCCACCTAGATCTCCGGCCCTTCACTTTATTTTCCTTCCCCAATACCCGCCATTGCCCGCTTCATAAATCCTCACAACAGCTACCTAGGTTGGAGGTCCTCACTCACCTTTCCAGACGCTGAGCATCTAGGCAGTTTGTCAGAGAGGGAGCTGCTCTTGAGAAGAGAAGCCGGTAAGGTAGAAGTGACTTCATCCTAGTGTAGCCGGGTACTTAATAGAAACAAGTCCTAAGAGTCAGGGCAGATGTGTGTCTCTCCTGAAGAGACAAATCAACCCCTTTGAAGTCGCCTCAAGTAGCATATTGGTTGTGGCAGGGGCACTGAGTGAAGCTATTACTTGTTTAGGCCCTAGTTTGCTTCATTAATGTTTCCCCAAGACATATGTCCTTAGAAGGTAGTTTTGCAACAGTGTCTTTTCTCCCTTAGGTCACCACCCTGAAAAGGCTTTTTTTCTATTTAGGGTCAGACATCTGTAAGAGTAAAGGAAAAGTTCTGTAGAAAGCATGGACTTTGGGCTGGGCACAGTGGCTCAGCCTGTAATCCCAGCCCAGAGGCAGGCGGTTCACTTGAGGTCGGGAGTTCGAGACCAGCCTGGCCAACATGGCGAAACCCCGTCTCTACTAAAAATACTAAAAAAATTAGCTGGACATGGCCGTGGGCAGTGCCTGTAATGCCAGCTACTCGGGAGCCTGGGGCAGGAGAATTGCTTGAACCCAGGAGTTGGAGGCTGCAGTGAGCAAGATTGTACCACTGCACTCCATCCAGCCTGGGTGACAGAGCAAGACTGTCTCAAAAAAAGGTATGGACTTTTGAGTCAGGAAAACCTGGTTTCTTTCACTGACTAACTTATGACCTTGAACAAGTGGCTTAACTTTGCTGAGTTTCTGTGAAACAAGGATAATACCCACCTTGAAGTTTATGGTTTATGGCACATAATAGGCATTCAGTTAATGTCAGTTTAACCCTCATCTCATGCCTCGTATTTGTTTGCTTCATTTTCTTCAAAATTCTTAAGTTCAAGCAACTTTTATTTATTGTTTTGAGACAGAGTCTCACTCTGTCACCCCGCCTGGAGTGTAGTGGTATGATCTCGGCCGACTGCAGCCTCTGCCTCCCAGGTTCAAGCGATTCTCCTGCCCCAGCCACCTAAGTAGCTGGAATTACAGGCACTGCCTGCCACCATGTCTGGCTAATTTTTTTTGTATTTTTAATAAAGATGGGGTTTCGCCATGTTGGCCAGGATGATCTCGATCTCCTGACTTCATGATCTGCCCACCTCGGCCTCCCAAAGTGCTGGGATTACAGGTGTGAGCAACTGTACCCAGCCAATTTTTTGTATTTTTAGTAAAGACGGAGTTTCATCATGTTGGCCAGGCTTGTCTCGAACTCCTAACCTCAAATGATCCACCCACCTCAGCCTCCCAAAGTACTGGGATTACAGGCATGAGCCACTGCACCCAGCCCAAGTTCAGCCAACTTAATTGGGTATATTTTGTGCCAGGCATGGCATTGTTACTACAAAGATGATGAGATATAGCCCCTACCCTCAGATTACAATGTCATGTGAACATTTCAGTAATTATGCACAAAGTAGTAGAGTAAGAGCAGTAATGAGTCCAGGAAGTGTTGTTACCATCTATGTTCCTTCTTCATCTGACACAAAGTAGAGATCGCTGAAACCTAGCAGAATGAAAACCATCCATAAAGACAATGAATTAGAAAGTTCTGACCGGGCACAGTGCCTCATGCCTGTAATCCCAGCACTCTGGAAGGCCAAGGTGAGTGGATCACTTGAGGTCAGGAATCTGAGACCAACCTGGCCAATGTGAAACCTTATCTCTACTAAAAATACAAAAATTAGCTGGGCGTGGTGGCAGGTACCTGTAATCCCAGCTACTCAGGAGGCTGAGGCAGGAGAACCCCTTGAACCTGGGACAGGGAGGTTGTAGTGAACAGAGCTCACACCACTGCACTCCAGCATGGATGAGAGTGAGACTCTGTCTCAGAAAAAGAAAAGGGACTTTTCCAGCCAGACGTAGTGAGTCATACCTGTAATCCTACCACTTTGGGAGCCCTAGGCAGGCGGATCACATAAACTCAGGAGTTTGAGACCAACCTGGGGGACATGGTGAAAATGTGCATCTACAAAAAAAAAAAAAATTACCTGGTTGTGGTGGCGCACACCGGTGTTCCCAGCTACTTAGGAGGCTGAGGCAGGAGGATCGCTTGAACCCCTGAGGTTGAGGCTGCAGTGAGCCGAAATCATGCCACTGCACTCCAGCCTGGGTGACAAAGTGAGACTTTATCTCAAAAAAAAGAAAATACTTTTCCAAAATACTTCTCCAGGCCAGGCATGGTGGCTCCTACCACTTTGGGAGGCCAAGGTGGGTGGATCACCTGAGGTCAGGAGTTTGAGACCAGCCTGGCCAATGTGGCAAAACTTCATCTCTACTAAAAATACAAAAATTAGCCCGGCATGATGGCGTGCACCTGTAATCCCAGCTACTTTGGAGGCAGAGGCAGGAGAATTGCTTGAACCCAGGAGGTGGAGGTTGCAGTGAGCCAAGATCGTGCCACTGCACTCCAGCCTGGGCAATAGAGCAAGACTTCGTCTCAAAACACAAATAAGAAAAACCAAAATACTTCTCCATATCCCATTGAAACACTAGATAAGATATTCTAAAGTAACTGAGAGCAAAATGGTGATTTGCCACTCCTTTGGCTTGGTGGGGCTGGAAATCCCTTTTTTTCTCCTGTGTTGTAATGAGATGTCTTTGCTCACTTTTTATTTTTTTTTTAAATCTCAGAAGGAGGCCCCAACCCTGAGCTCAACAGCAACTTGGCCAATGTCTTAGAGGTGTGTCGCAGCAAGCATATGCCCAAGTCAACAATTGAGGCGGCGCTGAAAATGGAGGTGTGTACTGTTTGACATGCTTGTTATTCATCACAGCCCCTATAAGGCCCATGTCTGGACGGCCACCAGACACACCTTAAATTATCAGAGAGGGCTGGGTGCGGTGGCTTACATCTGTAATCCCAGCACTTTGGGAGGCCAAGGTGGGTGGATCAGGCCAGGAGTTTGGAGACCAGCCTGGCCAACATGGCAAAACCCCATCTCTACTAAAAATACAAAAATTAGCCCAGTGAGGTGGCACATGCTTGTAATCCCAGCTGCTTGGGAGGCTGAGGTGGAGCACTGCTTGAATCCAGGAGGTGGAGGTTGTGGTGAGCCAAGATTGCGCCACTGCACTCCAACGTGGGCAACAGAGCGAGACTCTGTCTCAAAAAAAAAAAAAAAACAGATCAGAAAGAAGGGTAGCAATGTAGTTGACACCCTTAAGCTAGAAACTTCTGGGGGCTCTCTGTCCTTGGTCGTTGGTTCTAGGAGCATGACTGGGAGTAGGATGCACAGACGGCATGCAGGGCCATACAGCCCCGGACTGCTCAGCCAAGTTGTAGGGAGATGAGGTATTATAGAAAGAAGGGGCAGTGTGGGAGAAAATCCTTATGTTAGGTTGAGGAAGGTTTGTTTTTCAGATGTTTAAGCCCTAAAGGAGAAAAGCTAGTAGAAAGGAAGAGGGTGGGGGTGATAGAGATAGTGGGAGAGGCAGGGATATGGAGTCCAGGTGAGGGTACACCTTTCTCTGGGGCAGGTAGGGAGGCTCTGAGGAGGTAATAGTTATCTTCATAGCTCATAGTTATTGAGTGCTTCCTGCAGGCTAAGCATGGATTAAAAACTGTGTGTGTTATCTCATTGAATCCTTAAAACCACCATAAGTAGAAACCGAGGCACAGAAAGATTAGGTGACTTGACTCAGGTCACATAGAAAATGACAGACTTGAAACCAGATAGACTCCAGAGCCTGCGCTCTAACGGTTATACACACTGCCTTCATGTAGACCACGGTACAGAGAAGGTGGTGGAGATAGCAGCTATTTCCCCACCTAGTGGCCCTTTATTTCCTTTGTGAAAGAAGAAGGGAGAAGTCATCAGTTGAGAATTCTTGGAAAGGTGCAAGACAGGGTACTTGGAGTGGGGAAGACTGAATACGTGGACAGTGGATGAGTAGAGGCACAGAAGGTCCAGAAGAGTTTAGTCCATAGAGCTCTGCGTGAATTGTTTGAATTTTGAGACCATGCTGTTTTCAGCAGCTCTTATGACAAGCCCCAGGTATATGATTTTTCACAGCAATACTCACAGCCCTGGGTAGGAGCCTTGAGACTTCACCGGTGGGTTTCTTGCAGGATGGGAGTATAGGAGGATGAGTCTTGTGGCTGGGGAATAGATGTGGCATTTGGTTAGGGATGGTAGGAAGCAAAGCTGAGAGATGGCTGGTGAATTGTTCAGGGACCTGAGAAACAGACTCCTTCCAAGTTAGGGGTAGTACTTCCTGTTACCTCAAAACTTGGTTCTAGGGTCTCCTCTTAGAGGGTGGGGACAAAAATAAAGATTAAGTGCTCAGGCTCCAGCCTAGAGAGCCTATCCCATGAAATTAGTTTTGTGGTACTTGTGGTTCTGGGCTGACATGTGGGAGGAAATTGGGAAACAGGAAAATGTGCTTGTGTTGTTTTTGCAGAAAACCAAGGACATTTATTTGCTATATGAAGCTCGAGGCCCTGGTGGCTGTTCTTTGCTCATCGAGGCATTATCTAACAGTGGCTCCAAGTGTCAGTCAGACATTAGACATATCCTGAACAAGAATGGGTAGGTATGTGTCTTGGGGGAATGAAAGTACTGTTGATCTCTGCTAGAGTTTCAGGGTGCTTTTTTTTTTTTT
>NW_016107532.1:301502-308386 GCF_001604975.1 Cebus imitator | reverse complement strand
GCCTCCTGGGTTCAGGCAGTTCTCCTGCCTCAGCCTCCTGAGTAGCTGGGATTACAGGCACGCGCTACCATGCCCAGTTAATTTTTTGTATTTTTAGTACAGACGGGGTTTCACCATGTTGACCGGGATGGTGTTGACCGGGATGGTTTCGATCTTTTGACCTCGTGATCCACCTGTCTCAGCCTCCCAAAGTGCTGGGATTACAGGCGTGAGCCACCGTGCCCGGCAGAGTGCTTTTTTTTTTTGAGACAGAGTCTCACTCTTGTCACCCAGGCTGGAGGTATAGTGGCACGATCTCAGCTCACTGCAACCTCTGCCTCCCGGGTTCAAGCAATTCTCCTGCCTCAGCCTCCCAAGTAGCTAGGATTACAGGCACCCACAGCCACGCCCAGCTAATTTTTATATTTTTAGTAGAGACAACAGGGTTTCACCATGTTGGCCAGGCTGGTCTCACTCCTGACCTCAGGTGATCTACCCACCTCAGCCTTCCAAAGTGCTGGGATTACAGATGTGAGCCACCACACCTAGCCATGTTTCAGGTTTTAAGCACACTTCCTCCTTAGCAGAGTCCAATGAGTTAATTGACTTTCCCTTATGTATTCTGTACTAACAGGATTCCAAAGACTTGTTCATCAGGTGTAGAAGGGGATCTTTGTCCTATTATCTCTATCTGTAGCCATTTAATGCCCAGGTCTTAAAAATGCTCCACCAGGCCTGGGTGCGGTGGCTCACGTCTGTAATCCCAGCACTTTGGGAGGCCTAGGTGGGCGGATCACAAGGTCAAGAGATCAAGACCATCCTGGCCAACATGGTGAAACCCTGTCTCTACTAAAAATACAGAAATTAGCTGGGCATGGTGGTGCATGCCTGTAGTCCCAGCTACTCAGGAGAATGAGGCAGGAGAATCGCTTGAACCCGGAAGGTGTAGGTTGCAGTGAGCCAAGATCGCGCCACTGTACTCCAGCCTGGTGACAGAGTAAGACTTGGTATGAAAAAAAAGTGCTCCACCAAGACTGGCATCTTAATGGCACAGGAAATGATGAGCAAAGTCTGCTTCTTCCAAACTGTAATCAGGGCAGAAAATTGACTATGGGGATATTCTTGGGCTGTTCCCTTACCCAGCAGCAACTGCATTTTCTCCTTCAGGAAGTGATCTACTCCATGTCTGTGCGTACCCCATAGGCTGGGTGAGAAAGAGATAGCAATAGAATGATGGGCTTTATGGAGGCTGAGTGTCTAAAGGCATCCACTCATGTGAGCCTATTTCCTTCCCTGTCAGAGGAACGATGGCTGAAGGAGCTCGTCACTCTTTTGACAAAAAGGGGGTGATTGTGGTTGGAGTGGAGGACAGAGAGAAGAAGGCTGTGAACCTAGAGCGTGCCTTGGAGCTGGCAATCGAAGCAGGAGCTGAGGATGTCCAGGAAACTGAAGACGAAGAAGAAACAAAGATTTTTAAAGTAAGATGAAAATGTGTGTGGTGGGCTTCTGGGGGGATCCTGATAGGTGCCTTACCCATGCCTCTTGGATTCTTCCTTCCTGTGCCCAAGGGTATATAGGTGAGACAAAGAGTTCACATATTGTACAAACATTTATTTAGTTAGTTATTTTTTGAGGCAGAGTTTTGCTCTTGTTACCCAGGCTGAAGTGCAATGGCGCGATCTCGGCTCACTGCAACCTCTGCCTCCTGGGTTCAAGCGATTCTCATACCTCAACCTCCTGAGTAGCTGGGATTACAGGCACATACCACCATGCCCAGCTAATTTTTGTTTTTTTGGTAGAGACAGGGTTTCACCACGTTGGCCAGGCTGGTCTCAAACTCCAGACCTCAGGTGATCTGCCCACCTCGGCCTCCCAAAGAGCTGGGATTACAGGTGTAAGCCGTTGCACCCAGCCTCTACAAACATTTATTAAGTGAATACTGAATAGGGCCAACTCTAGTGAGGACTATGAGAAAGAGTCAAAACATTGAAAACGATGTCTTTACAAGTGAAGAGCTCAAACCCAGTGATCCATTCCAGTATTGACATTCAGGACTTTGCAACCTCCTGTGTGGCTTTGTCTCATTACCTCCTTGTTCCTCACCTTCTGACTTTCCTTTATCCCTAGTTTATTTGTGATGCCTCTTCACTGCATCAAGTGAGGAAGAAGCTGGACTCCCTGGGCCTGTGTTCTGTGTCCTGTGCACTAGAGTTCATCCCCAACTCAAATGTGCGGCTGGCTGAGCCCGACCTGGAACAGGCTGCTCATCTCATCCAGGTGCTTGGCAACTACGAGGATGTGATTCACATCTATGACAACATTGAGTAACCAGGCTATATGTACCCCCGGGTTCCTTCCTAGAAATGTGGCAGCCCGTTCCAGCACACAGGCAATCTCTAAGAGTAAAGCCGGTGGGAGGCTCAGCAGACCAGGCCTAAGGCCAGGACTTATGACCTTGAGGCCAAGGGAATCTCACTTATGGGGCCTCTTTGTCAGCTCTGCTGGTGTCTCAGAGCCATCTGGATGAGTATCCCGACACCCTCTTGGATGCAGGGCAGGAACACACAGCTGTTCAGACTCTGATGTTGGGTAGCTGGCCTCTGTGGGGATTGGAAGTGCCCTGATGCCCTCTGTACTAGTAACTGTTCTTAATAATAACAGTGATTACTGGTTCCTGCATTGCTGTTGTATGGCTCTTGAGTTTTCCTGAGTTTGTGTACAGCTGTTGGGATCCTCTGGACTAACTTTCAAGTCCCTAGGCTTAGCTCTACTACTCCAGTCCCAAGATTGTTTTTTTGATTGGCCATAGAAATGTAGTTGTATCCAGGCACTCCATGGTCTAATACTGGTCTTATGGACTAAACCTGTCATTCATTCATACAACTAGTATATCTGGAACACTAGCTATGTTCCAAGAACTGTACTTATCTAGAGCATAAGGTGTTCAACTGGTGCCCTGTGTTAGATCCTGCTCTAGAAGGCAGGACCTTAACACAGGACTGCTCTTTATTGGAGCTGCCCCAGGGCAGTGTGAGCTGCTGTGCAAGCATCTGTTGCTCTCTTTGTGTGACTCCCGTGCCCTTCTTTCACTGAACAGTTTAAGGTTCTAGCCCAGTAGGAAATCGAGTGCCAATGATAAGGGACTTGGCGGTGGCTTACACCTATAATCCCATCTACTCCAGAGGCTGAGGCGGGGGATCACTTGAGCTCAGGAGTTTGAGGCTACAGTGAGCTATGATTGCACCATTGCATTCTAGCCTGGTGACAGAATGAGAACCCTGTCTTTTTTTTTGAGTCAGGGTCTCACTCTGTGGCCCAGGCTGGAGTACAGTGGCACAATCTCGGCTCACTGCAGCCTCGACTTCCTGGACTCAAGTAGTCCTTCCACCTCAGCCTCCCAAGTAGCTAGGACTACAGGTGCATGCCTAATATGTATCTTTTTTGTAGAGATGGGTTCCACTGTGTTGTCCAGGTTGGTGCTCCTGAGCTCAAGCGATCTGCCCACTCAGCCTCCCAAAGTGCTGGGATTTCGGCCTCCCAAAGCATGGTGGCATAAGCCACCACGCCTGGCTGAGTGTGTCTTTTTTTTTTTTTTTTTTTTGGAGACAGTCTTGCTCTGTCACCCAGGCTGGAGTATAGTAGCATGATCTTGGCTCACTGCAACCTCCACCTCCCAGGTTCAAGCGATTCTCCTGCCTCAGCCTCCTAAGTAGCTGGGATTACCACCACGCCCAGCTAATATTTGAATCTTTAGTAGAGACGGAGTTTTGCCATGTTGGCCAGGCTGGTCTTAAACTCCTGGCCTCAGGTGATCCACCCACCTTGGCTTCCAAAAGTGCTGGAATTACAGGCATGAGCCACTGCACCCGCCTCTGTCTCTCAAAATAAATAAATAAATAAGATAAGGGACTTGCCAGGGCCTGCTTTGCCTGGGTCCCTGTGCGTTCTGAGATGATTGGTCAGAGTGAACCAGTGAAAAGATTGGGCTGCTCTCAAGAAGGGCTACCACAAGCTGGTTTTGAAAGCTTCTTGGTTCTCAGAACAACCAGCCCTAGATCCTTTTCATCTCTGATGCCAAATGATGTGGCACTGAAAACTGAAGAGGAAACTCGAACAGAAAGAAGAATGAAGGGCTGAATAAGAAGCCTGGCCAGGGGGAAATACGGCCCTTGGTACCTTTTGCTCCTAATAGTCACTTCTGTGTTTAGAAGGGCCAGGAATGCCCACCTACTGCTCCAGAGCCTGTCAAGCATGTCAGCCCTGGAGTGGCTTTCTGATCCATGTTATACATTATTTATAAGTTATTTAAGCCAATTCTGAGTTCAGGTATTTTCCTGAAGGAGCCTCAGGTAAATAAGGATGGAAAAGTACTGAAACTAAATTTCCTGTAATTGACAACTTCAGCTTCTAAGAAAAACATCACTAATTCCACATTGATGTCAACAGCTGGAAACCAAGGGCTACGAGGAAGAAAACCAGTGAAATCATTCATGGTCATGCCATATATGAACCTCATTTCATAATCATTACACTGCCTGAGATTCTTTAGTTTTTATAGAAAAAAACTTGCCTAAATATCTGAATTGCTTATCATTAAAAAAGAGCAAGTTGGCTGGACACAGTGGCTCATGCCTGTAATCCCAGCACTTTGTGAGGCTGAGGTGGGTGGATTGCAAGGTCAGGAGTTCGAGACCATTCTGACCAACATGGTGAACCCCATCTCTACTAAATATAAAAATTAGCCAGGTGTGGTGGCACACGCCTGTAATCCCAGCTACTCAGGAGGCTGAGGCAGGATAATCGTTTGAACCGGGAGGCAGAGGTTGCAGTGACCTGAGATTGTGCCACTGCACTCCAGCCTGGGCGACAGAGCAAGGCTCTGTCTCAAAAAAAAAAAAGAGCAACTTTATGTTTATATCTAACTTCACCATTTATAAGATATTTTCAAATGTTATTTATTTGATTTTCCCAACAAACCTATAAAATACTTTAAGCAAGTATTTTATGCACAAATGATCTCATACCAAGCAGGTAAGAACAGGTATAATACCACATCTTATACTGATACACTTTGATTTATAAAATAGCTCTGTTTTGGAAATTAATTTGGAGGAATCTGATCATTTATAATCTGAGAAATCTGTACTACGGGAGTCGACTCTTGACAGGAACTTGGCTAGTCATGTGAATAGATCTCCTTTAATCTAATAGATATAATTTGTTAATATGGATTGTTCCATAACCAATTCTCTTACATCAAGACATGCTTAGTGTTAAGGCACAGTAAAGGCTCCTGTGATGATGGCTCTGCACTGACCCCTAGTGGTGCCCTGCAGTCTCTCTCCTGCAGTTAATAGGAAAGGCAGAAATGAACACTTGAATTTGTTCTGCCATCTCTAGATCTGGTAAAGAGACCCTGAGCTAGTCAAAGATGTTTATGCTGAGGTATTATGTTGCCACTAAAACTTACTTTTCAAAGAATCTTTTGTCAGAGAAAATGTTTACAATTTAACATTAAGTGGGAAAAAAGATACAAACTATATGTATAGTGTTGTCCAAATTTTGAAATAGATATGCATATATTTTTTTGTTTGTTTTTGAGATGGAGTTTTGCTCTTGTTGCCCAATCTGGAGTGCAATGACACAATCTCGGCTCACCGCAACCTCCACCTCCCAGGTTCAAGCGATTCTCCTGCCTCAACCTCCTGAATAGCTGAGATTACAGACATGCGCCACCACATCTGGCTAATTTTTTTGTATTTTTAGTAGAGATGGGGTTTCTCCGTGTTGGTCAGGCTGGTCTTGAAGTCCCGACCTCAGGTGATCTGCCCTCCTCAGCCTCCCAAAGTGCTGGGATTACAGGCGTGAGCCACCGCACCCGGCCATATTTATTTAACATACTATATATATGAACTTTTTAAAAAGGCTAGAAGAAAGTGTTCCAAAACATCAAAACCGGTTATCTCAGGGTAGTGATGTTATTACTGAGTTTTATTTTCGGTAATCATGTTTTCCTTTTTTTTCTTTCTTTTTTTTTTTTTTCAAGAGATGGGGTCTCCCTGTGTTGCCCAGGCTGGTTTTGAATTTCTGGCTTCTAGGGATCCTCTTACCTCTGCCTCCCAAAGTGCTGGGATTATAGGTGTGAGCCACTGTGCCTGGCCTCCATGTTTTACTTTTATCAGGCAAAATATTTTAAAAAACAAAAACAAAAGCTAGTCTCACAGCATCTGAGAGTCTGGGAGTCAGGTGCACATTAAAGTCAGAGAAATGGTGTCTGGTGCTGGCTTGGCTTGCTTTGCCTTCTTGGTCATTGTCTTAGCAACATAAGATCACTCAAGGCCTTGAAGCCACCTTGGGCTTACCTTCAATTGTCCTTTTAGTGGGATAGAAGTATCTTTGATAGGCTCTGTTCACAGTCTTGATTCCTATAAGGAGCACTCTTATGCATGGCTGCCTCCCCTCTGCTAGAGGACCTGAATGAATCAAAGAGGAACAGTAAAGACTCTGCCTCCAACCAACTGTGGAAATTCAGCCATGTGGTTATTTTATTTTCTCTGAAACTTTTTTTTTTTATTTTTATTTTTATTAAACCACTCAAGGCGGGGTTTCACCATGTTGGTCAGGCTGGTCTTGAACTCCCGACCTCAGGTGATCCGCCTGCCTTGGCCTCCAAAGTGCTTGGATTACAGGCATAAGCCACCATGCCCTGCCTTCTCTGACACTTACAGCAGTCAATACAGCATCAAACTCTAAGAGCCCCCAACTCCCAGACTTCTTTGAATCCCCTAAGACGCTTCTAGAGACATTCTGTGAAGAGAAAATAAAAGTAAGTCTGGCAAAAGGGAATGCTATGATAGATCCGAGTACTATTTTTCTTCTCTTTCTTTCTTTCTTTTTTTTTTTTT
>NW_016107532.1:298818-300346 GCF_001604975.1 Cebus imitator | reverse complement strand
ACCAGCACACTTGGATAATTTTTTTAAATTTTTTAATAGAGACGGAGTCTCAGTATGTTGGACAGGCATATCAGGGTCTCGATACGTAGTTTTGAACTCATGGCCTTAAGCAATTCTGCCTCAGCCTCCCAAAGTGTTGAGATTACAGGTGTAAGCCACCACACCTGGCCTGAATAAGCCTTTTTTGAAACTGAAAAGTGATCACACTATACACTTTGCTTTAACCTTTTGTTTTTTTCTCTTCACAATATATCCTGGTTATCTTTTAGTATTAGTATGGAGAAGTCTCTTCATTTTTTTTAATAGCTGCATAACTTTTTTGATATTAATATGTCATAATTTAACCAGTCTCTTATCAATGAGTATTTGGAGTATCTATTTTTAAAAAGATGCTAGGGCCAGGCACAGTGGCTCACACCTGTAATCCCAGCACTTTGAGAGGCTGAGGTGGGGAGATTGTTTGAGCCCAGAGCTCAAGACCAGCCTGGGCAACATGGCAAAACCCTGTCTCTAAAAAGCATACAAAAGTTAGCAGGGCATAGTGGTGTGTACCTGTAGTACCAGCTACTTGGGAGGCTGAGATGGGAAGATTGAGTCCAGGAGATAGAGGCTGCAGTGAGCTATGATTGCACCACTCCACACCAGCCTGGGTGATGGAGTAAGACTGTCTTAAAAAATAAAAAGTAGCCAGGTGTGGTGGCATGTGCCTGTAGTCCCAGCTACTGAGGAGACTGAGACAGGAGGATCCCTTGAGCCTGGGAGTTTGAGCTTGTGGTGAGCTATGACTGTGCCACTGTACTCCAGTCTGGATGACAAAAAGATCTTGTCTCAAAAAAGAATTTTCATCAAATCAGGTGACAGATTTGTTGAATTAAAAAAAAATGTTTATACCAAATCTATTGAGCTATTCCCTAAGAGAACTGTTTTATTTGTATTTATTTTTCCCTATCTTATGTCCAGGTATCCCCATGTTCTTGAAGTTAAAAAAGGAAAATGTGTAGCTGGTTTGTGATTGGGCTGCCCAATGGGACCAGTACTTTCTGAGACCCTGACCGCTGGGGGAAGGTATTTCCAGGTGCTTACTCAAGGATATCCACTCAGTGTAAAACCAGGGGAACAGGCTTGAGAACTTATAACCCAGCTGGGAAGCTTCACATGGGGAAAATGAAGAATGAGGAGAGAAACCAACATAGGGAAGATCAGCCAGGCGTGGTGGCTTACACCTGTAACACCAGCACTTTGGGAGGCCAAGGCAGGTGGATCACCTGAGGTTAGGAGTTGGAGACCAGCCTGGCCAACATGGTGAAACACTGTCTCTACTAAAAATACAAAACTGCCGGGCGCAGTGACTCATGCCTGTAATCCTAGCGCTTTGGGAAGCCGAGGTGGGTAGATCACCTGAGGTCAGGAGTTCAAGACCAGCCTGGCCATAATGGTGAAACTCCATCTTAAAAAAAAATACAAAATTAGCTGGATGTGGTGGCACATGCCTGTAGTCCCAGCTACTCAGGAGGCTGAGACAGGAGAA
>NW_016107532.1:289585-298619 GCF_001604975.1 Cebus imitator | reverse complement strand
ATAAAATACTGCATATACCTAAAAGGGAACATTATGGAAATTACATTCAATTACTAACATCTCCATCTGAGGTTCACTTACTCATTTGACAATTATTTGTTTTGTAATATGCTATGAAAGATGACAGGCATGTTCATTTGAAAGCAGCTTCTGTCTTTCTGCTTAATTTGGCTGTTTTGTTTTGTTTGAGGTTCTGGTCTTGCTATCTAGGCTGGAGTGCAGTGACAGGATCATAGCTCACTGTAGCCTTGACTGCCTGAGCTCAAGCAGTTCTCCCACCTCAGCTGCTTAAGTAGCCTGGACTACAGGCACACAACACCACACCTGGATAATTTTTAATTTCTTTTTGGAGAGACAGGATCTAACTACGTTGTGCAGACTGGTCTTGAACTCCTGGCTTCAAGCAATCCTCCCTCCTTAGCCTCCCAAAATGTAAGGATTATAGGCATGAGTCACCACACCTGGTCTCTTTATGCATATTTGGTTAAAGACAATTATTAGAGAGCAGGACACGTGCTTTGATGAAGAAAATACTGAGTGCTCTGAGAGCATGTCTGAGGGTCTTTACCTGGACTTGGAGGTATCTCTCTGGGAAGGCTTCTTGGAGGGAATGCTGTTTAGGCTTAGTTCTTCCCTGAAAGAATGGAGGCGGGAGCAGAAGTGAAGAGGATTTCATACAGAGAACATACACATGCAGAGGTATAGAAGCAAGAGAAAGTCATATTTCAGGAATTGCTCATGGTTCCATGTGCTTGAGCATAGAATTTGAATAATGGGGTTAACTATTATTGTTAAGGTGGGAAATGGAAGGACTTGTGGCTGGGGAAGAAGGAATGTGTACTTAAGAAGGACCTTCTTAAGTACATTCACATATTTGACTTATCCTAAGGGTGATGGGAAATGTAAAGCTTTTAGGGAGGGTATGGCAGAATCAGGTGTCCATTTCAGAAAGATCACTCTGTGATGTGAATATATGTTGAGAGGCTGTTATGCTTAAGTAATGCAGGTAAGAGATTTTGGTGGTTTGAACTAAGGTAGTGAAAGGGGATGGGAGAGGAATGGACAGATTGGAGACTTCTTTCAGATTGGCTGTAGGGGAAAGGACATGGAGAGAAAGAGCTCTCTGATCATTCGAAGGTATCTAACTTGGGGAGCTGGAGATGGACAGAGGAAAATAGAACTATGGGGGAAAATAATTTCAGTTTGGACCCAGAATTCAAGGTTCCTGTAGGACACCCATGTTTGTGGAGCTCAGAAGAAAGACCTCTTTAAGCTAGAGATACAGCTGAGATTCTGGAATCCTCGGCACATATGGTAACTGCAGTGTGGGAATGTTTGAGATGGTTGGTTGAGACACAGACAATGCAAATGAAGCCACAAAGAAGGCAGTTGTAAAAAAGGTAGAAGGTAAATCAGAAGGTTCTTTACAGCTAAAGACTCAGGTAGATTTACTACAGTTCTCTACGTATGAGGCACTATTCTAAGTGCTGGTGATAGAGCAGTAAGCTGAACAAAATTCCTGCTCCTGCATACTTTATGTTTGTGGTACTTGGAAACAAATAAGTATATAATTTTAGCCACTGAGAAAAAAAGGGAGAAATACACAAATACAGAATGATGGAAGGGGCCAGGTGCTCATGCCTGTAATTCCACCAATTTAGGAGGTCGAGGTGGGCGGATTGCCTGAGGTCAGGAGTTTGAGACCAGCCTAACCAACAGGGTGAAACCTTATCTCTACTAAAAATACAAAAATTAGCCGGGTGTGGTGGCAGGCACCTGTAGTCGCAGCTACTTGGGAGGCTGAGGCAGGAGAAACGTTTGAACCCAGGAGGTGGAGGTTGCAGTGAGCTAAGATCAGGCCACAGCACTCCAGCCTAGGTGATGGAGCAAGACTCCATCTCAAAAAAAAAAACAAACAGAATGATGGAAGGGAGGGGCCATTTTAGATGGGATAATTAGAAATGACTTAAAAGCAGAAGTTTGAGCAGAGACCTGAATGAATTGCAGAAATGAGAACATCTTGGGGAAGAGCATTCCAGGCAGAACAAATGGCAAATGCAAAGGCCCTCGGGTGAAAAAGCTTGGTAGGTTCAAAGAATAGAAAGAAGGCCAGAGTAGCTGAAGGACAGTGATAGAGGGACAAGATGCCATGATCCGCCTGCCTTAGCCCCCCAAAGTGTTGGGATTACAGACGTGAGCCACCACGCCCAGCCTTAAAGAAAGATTTTTTTTTTTAAAGGCTCAACTCTATCTGACAAAATCTTATCCCTTAGTATTTAATTTCTCTTCCTAGGGAGAATTTAAATTTAAGTAACTTAATTAAACTTTTTTCCTGGCAGGGGTAGATCATGAAAAAAAGGTTGAGAAACACTGGCCTAGTGCAAGAACATAGCCTCTGGGAGTCACACATGCTTGGTATGAATCCTGGCTCCACTACTTGGACACAGTACTTAATCTCTCTGAGCTTCACTTTCATCGTTTAAATGCCCACAGTATTAGCCTAATAACCTAAAGTACTTGGAAAAATTAAATGCAATGACATGTCTGTTATATTGATAAATATTAATTTTCTTTCCCCTTTACTCCTCCTTTCAAGAATAGAGATTATTATAGTTAAGGAACTCCAATAAACTGGGTAGAGACCGAGTCAAGTGGGAGTATGGGAGGCTTAAGCTTGTTGGAAGAAAAAGAAAACAGGACAAGGGGGCTGATTAAACATAGAGGTGAGTGTAAAGAAATAGGGGAGGTCGGATGTGGAGGATGATGCCTGTAATCCCAGCACTTTGGGAGGCTGAGGTGGGTGGATCACCTGAAGTCTGGAGCTCTTGAGACCAGCCTGGTCAACATGATGAAACCCTGTCTCTACTAAAAACACAAAAATTAGCTGGGTGTGGTGGCGTGCGCCTGTATTTCCAGCTACTTGAAAGGCTGAGGCAGGAGAATTGCTTGAACATGGGAGGCAGACTGGATGACAGTGCTAAACTCCATTTCAAAAAATAAAAAAGGAAAAGAAAAGAAACTGGGGAGAGCTCAAGGTAATTCTTATGGGATTTGACACTCAAAGCAAAGTCACCACTAAATGTTCTTAGTGGACAGTGGACAATGGCATCTGAGGAAGATTATTCTGGAGCCTGACATACTACAATGAACAGAGACCAGAGAAAGGAGCCTACATTAACTGTGGTGGCCTTGGAATCTGAAGATCTGGGTGTATAAAATGTTGAACAATGAGAAGGTTGGGGAAATTAATTATGGTCCCTCTTAATTCTGAAACATCATGCAATCAGTACAGTTGTTTTGGAATGATATTTGATGGCACGGGAAAGCACTCAGCATAAAATGTAAGCATACGACAAAACAATATAAAGGCATTTCTGTCAAATGCCTATCTAGGTAGGAAATAGAGTGGGTTCTTTATTTTCTTTTCCATACTTTTCTGCATTTTTCAATTTTCCTACAAAAAAGCTTGTGTTGCCTTTATAAGAAAAAAGTTATTTTCTGAAAGAACCTCTGGCGGAAGTTACAGATTTCCAGGGACCCACATGCCAGCACTACCCAGCCTCGGTGGCCTGAGGAACCTAGACCGGAGGGTGTGGCCTTGGAGGTGTGAGACTCAGGGAAAGCGGGGCTGGGCGCGGCCGCCCCTACCAGGGGCAAGAGCAACGTCAGGACCCGAGGACCAGCTGCGGGATGGGGCCGCAGAGGTGGCCGCGCGCCGGGAAGACCCTGGCCGCGCTCAGGCCAGACCGTCCCCGCTCGTTACGCGTCCCGTGCAGGGCACAGGCAGGAGCAGGACGCCAGCCTGTGGAACCACGCAGATCGCCGGGGCCGCCGAAAACCCCGGAGGCGGAAAGCCCGAGGGCCCCCTCCAGCCGCCTACTCCTCACCTCGGCCCCAAAGTAGCCAGGGGGGAACTGCGCCAGCCCGCTGGTCCGCCGAGCTTTCTGCGACTGGAGGTGGGAATGTGGGAGGAGCCTTGCACCGGAGCTGTGATTGGAGCAACCAACACCGCCCAATCTCTCCCAAGACTGGGAGACAGCGCCAGAGAGGGATGCGCAGAGGCGGGGACTCAGAGGCCTCTATGTGATTGGCTAGCAGCGCAGGGAGCCGGGCGCTGTCCCGATGATTGGCAGGCCCTAGACAGCCCTCGGAAACCGCCTAGGCTTCGCCCATTGGCATCCTGCGAGAGTAGGCGGGATTGGTTCATCGTGTGGTGCTGATGATTAGCTGGCGGCTGAGAGTTAGGGTGTTGGGAGAGAGCTGGGGGACGGCGGGGGCGGCCAACTTCCTTCTTGTTATTGGCTAGTGAGGGGGTGGAGGTGGTGCGACGGCCCAGGAGCTGCTTGGGATTGGTGACCGCTGGCGTGAGTGACAGACAGGGGGGCGAGCTGCGCGACCAGCGGTTTGTTTTTCGGAGCGTTCCTGAGGTGGAGAACGGTGGCCGGACGGAGCAACTGTGGGTCTGAGGGACTGGCGGGCGGGCGGAGCGGCACTGCCGAGGCTGGGTTGGGCCTACCCCGGAACGCCCGGGATGTAGCGGGCCACCCTGCCCATGCCACAGCGCCCGGCCGCGGGCGGAGCCGGAGCCGGAGCCTGGGGAGGCGGCGGGGGCCCCGAGCGCAGCCCGCGCCCCCCGCGCGGAGCCAGGCCCGCTGCCGTCCCCGCCGCCCGGGACCCCGGCATGCAGCCCCGGCTGCGGAGGTGACATTCACGGGCCCGAGACGCCGCCGCCGCCATCGCCACCATGGGTAAGTGTCGCCACCGCCCCGGCCTGTGCCCGCGCTGCTTCGCGACGCCCCGCCCCGGGCTGAGGGAGGAGGACCCTGGGCCGCCGCCTGACAGGCATGGACAGCCCTCCCGGCCAGGGGCTGCGGACCGCCGGCCGCCCGCCCGCCACTGTAGCGCGCCGTGGCCGGGGCGGGGGTTCTGGCTCCTCGGGCCCGCCGGGGTGATCTGGCCGGCAGAGCCCGCTCGGCAGCCCTCCTTCCGGGCAGCGCGGCCGGCGCATCTCTGGGAAGCGGCGGCGGGACCTAGGTCCTGTGCTCAGCGGGGCAGCCTGGCCCGAGCGAGCCGGACCGCCAGCCCGAGGGCGGGGGAGCGAGAGCGCAGTGTGGGGCCCGGGCTGGAGGCTGCAGCAGGCCCAGCTGCTGTTGTGTCTTTTCCTTGATTTGCTTTTTTTTCCTGCCTGTGTCATTTCCTTCCCTTTGCTCACACAGGCCGGCCTGTGAGAGTTCCCGGGGCTTGCTCTCCAGCCCTGTGCGCGCCACAGCGCAGGGGGGAGGGCGTGCGGGGCTCGGCTCGGAGGCGATTACACGGGAATCTGTGATCAAGCGCGCGGTTGACAAATGCGTGCTGCGTGCAGATTGCTGGGGGTCAGGAGTTGGTCGGATGCTGCCAGTTAGAATTCACATCCTACTTTTTGAAAAATCCTGTTGCAGTGTTTTACGTCCATTATTTTTATCTTGCAGTATCCCTGAAATTATGTAAGTTTTGAAAGAAACGTTTGCTACACAAAAGAATTTCTATGAAATCATTTCCTTTTTGTCAGTATTTGCAATTTCTGCTGTGAAGATGTAATCTAAGAAAAGCTTTTAATGTCTTCCGCATGTAGCATTGGAGTTGAATTATATTCCATATCCTTTTCGGTAATTTAGCAAATGACTACTGGACTAGGCTAATAAATAACATTTTAAACGTTCTTTACATCTCCTAGCCAGACAGGTGATACTGTTGTCACAAGTTTTGCAAAATATTTGGCATTGGCCTAAATAATAATAAAAGAGTAAACTTAAGTGAGAGGATCCTTTGCAAAGCCTTCCATTGCTTCTGTGAAGTGCCCCACGTGAACAGGGAGTCTTAATGTTTGCCTTGCCCTATAGCAAGGTCAAGTCATTTTTGTAGGAGGTTAACTGTATGCTGTGTCACTTTCGCCAGGTATTGTTTTGTGATCCATCTCTACACTCTGGCTTTGAATGAATTGCCTTGTTCTGGTTCGTCCTGTCTCTCATACAGTATGAGAAGGGTTTGTTCATTTGCTGGGCTTACTGTTGCCTTTCCGTATTTTCCTTCAGAAGTGCGTGCTCTTCTGGGGAAGGTCTGCTGTGAGGGTGGGCATAAAAGAAACCCAATAAGGCCTCGTATTTATATATAATTCAAGAAATATTTGTTGAATTTGTTTATAGATGAGACACAGAATTCTTGTCTTCCCCAGGATTCAAACATTTATCTTGTATTATAGAGTTGGAATAAATCTTCAAATTGATTTATGAGCCTCTATTGTGACAGTCTTTCTTACAAGTCTTCTTTCTTGTCAGTTGTTAGTCCCAAAGGAGAGTGTGAAATACTTAAGGGTATGTAGAACATCCACTTCCTACTTTCTTGACTACTACACTAGAGTGCTCACATGTGTTGACTACATATCATTATTTAACATGAAAATAGATGTGAACCTGTTCACATTTCGAGACATTTTCAAAACGTTTATAAGTGTGTGAGTATATTTCCTCCCCAGTGATGGGGAGGAAAGAAACTACTGTATATAGGCTGGGTTTAGAGCTCCAAAGGAAAAAGGGCCAGGACCTCAGGACCTTCTCATTTGTCCCTCATCTTCTCATTTGTCCCTCATTTGTTCCCATGTCAGTTGTCCCCATGTCAGTTTTACATGAAGAAACAGACAGCAAGAGGAATTAACTTGCCTGGTGGCTGTAGTATATTAGACAAGATAGTTTAAGAACCACTGTGTTGGCTTTCTTAACTTTCCCTGTACTGTCCTCCCCATATTATTTGTGAGGGAGAGTGGATGACCTTGATACGCTATTAGAGCTAATGTTGAATTCTCCTTGACACCTGGCTCTTTAATTTGCTTTGTATGGAGCTCAGTGAGGATGTATATACACAGATACACTCACACACAGTCTTTCTCTTAAATACTAGTTTCCATTTTGGTGATGAAAATTCAAATTCCCAGTTTAATTAGCTTGTTTTTAGTTGCTGTAGTTCTAAATAAGCTCAAAGGATTGGTAAGAGAGAAACATAGGCTTAGTATTTTAGTTATACTGGTTAAACTCTAGCCTTGTGAAGAGATGACTAAAACTTATTTGAGTCTCTGCCCTTCAGGTTCTTTGGTTAAATAAGAGTCATGTTTTCTTGAGCTGTTCTAAGCCCAAGATTGAAGCCTGTTTGACAACTTGGGTTAATAAAAACAGGTCAGATTTTATATTGTCTGTTAGCCCCAGTAAATTTCTAGTGGAAACTATTTATCTCTGTAAATAATAGGATTTTTTTTTTGGCTTTGATACATAATGTGATTATAAAAAATTGGGATTGACTGGTTGTTTTTTCTTGGTCACACCAGAATTCATTTCCAGATTTAGTAATTATAGTGGCAAATGCTGTTCATAATACCTGAGATTGTTTATGTGGTCTTTTTATAAATGTAGTCTGGAACTTACTGGGATATATCACTGAAAAATATGTAACAACTTGGAAATGTTACAGGAAACTATAGTGAATGGAGTACATGATTACAGATAGTCTGGTTCTAGTTTGAAGTCAGTATCATTGTGACTTTCAGACACCTTGTCTAGGATTCCGAGGTTGTTGGGAGCTCCTTGTTAGAACAGTCTCAATTCAGTTTGGCTAGAATCTGACTACCTCTGTAGACTGTGAATAGTTAGCAGCTGTTTTGACTGAAACTTGAATCACAGTTTGAAAAATCAACATGACTATGTCATTACTAGATTTCCGATTTTTTTTTTCTTTTTTTGGGACGGAGTCTCATTCTGTCACCAGGCTGGAGTGCAGTGGCCTGATCTCAGCTCATTGCAACCTCCAACTTCCTGGTTCAAGCGATTCTCCTGCCTCAGCCTCCTGAGTAGCTGTGAATACAGGCATGCGCCACCATATCCAGCTAATTTTTGTATTTTTAGTAGAGATGGGATTTCACCATGTTGGCCAGGATGGTCTCTCTCTCTTGACCTTGTGATCCGCCCGCCTCGGCCTCCCAAAGTGCTGGGATTACAGGCATGAGCCACCATACCCGGCTGATTTCTGATACTTTTTAAAATCACAACTGGATTTTAAAACTGAATTTTAGGCTGGGCATGGTGGCTTACACCTATAATCCCAGCACTTTGGAAAGCTGAGGTTGGTGGATCACTTGAGCCCAGGAGTTCGAGACTAGCCTGGGCAACATGGTGAAACCCTGTCTCTACTAAAAATACAAAAACTTAGCTGGCCATAGTGGCATGCCCTTATAGTCCCAGCTACCCAGGAGACCGAGGTGGGAGGATCATCTGAGCCTGGGAGGTTGAGGCTGCGGTGAACTATGATCATGCCACTTCACTCCAGCCCAGATGACAAGAGTGAGCGACCCTGTCTCTAAAATAAAAAACAAAAAACAGCTGATTTTTAGGCATTAGTAAATATCTGTCCAACAGAGCATTACTTGGGGGAATACACAGGAGAAGATGCAGTTTTTCTGGTTCTGTGGAAGCTGTTAATTTATTCTTTGCTCATTTGTCAAATGCGTCCTATGTGCCAGGCATCGTAGTATTAGGCCCTGTAGCTGTGTTATCCTGTCCTCAAGAAGTTGCAGTTAGGTAAGATGAAGCAGAAACATGTAAACAAATAAGTGCAAAAGTATGTAAAGATATACAGGAGAGAGATCAATTATGTTGTTTTGGTGTTGACATATGTAATTCTATGGTCTCCAGTCCTTTGGGTTAATTTCATTAAACATTAAAATGTAGTGGTGATGTATACTGTTTCTTATGAGGAAGAAATGGCTTACTTTATGTGTTTAAAAAATTTGAACCATCAATTAATACTGAATACCTATTATATCTTAGAACAGAAAAACACCAGCATTTGACTTTGAGATTTAGCAAAGGCTTGACCATTTCTTGAAGGATATAAGTTTCTTGTGAATTGAGGGTCAGCCCTTATTGCATATACTCATTGTAAAATGATGTTTGCCTGGGCATGGACAGGGTGGAGACAGTGGAAGTATGTGAAATGTCATGAAGATAAAGTA
>NW_016107532.1:254167-288725 GCF_001604975.1 Cebus imitator | reverse complement strand
GCCTCGGCCTCCCAAAGTGCTGGGATTACAAGCGTGAGCCACCCCGCCCGGCCTTAACTTCTTAATCTCTAAAATGAACCTCTTCCTCCTTGTGCTTCTTCCTGGTAGCTTCTAAGTCATACCACACCCACTCTCAGGAAATCTTTTCAAGGTTATGAGCACACTATTACCCCATCTCAACTTGTTCACATGTTAAGTTCACAAATACATTTTTTTTTTTGAGATGGAGTTTTGCTCTGTCACCTAGGCTGGAGTGCCAGTGGCACAATCTTAGCTCGTAGCAACCTCTGCCTCCTAAGTTCAATCGATTTTCCTACCTCAGTGTTCCGAGTAGCTGGGATTATAGGCGCCCAGCACCACACCTGGCTAACTTTTGTATTTTTAGTAGAGGTGGGGGTTTCACGATGTTGGCCAGGCTGGTCTTGAACTCCTGACTGCAGGTGATTTACCTGCCTCAGCCTCCCAAAGTGCTGGCATTATAGGCATGAGCCACTGCACCCGGCCATGGCTAATTTTCTGTAGAGACAGGATTTTGCCATGTTGCCCGAGCTCATCTCAAACTCTTGGGATGAAGCGATACTCCTGCGTTGGCCTCCCAGAATGTTGGACTTACAGGTGGAAGCCAGTGCATCCGGCCTGTCCCTCTTATTTTCTTCAATCCTTTTTTTTTTTTTTTTTTTTTGAGACGGAGTCTCACTCTATTGCCCAGGCTGGAATGCAGTGACGCAGTCTCGGCTCACTGCAACCTCTGCCTCCCGGGTTCAAGCTATTCTTGTGCCTCAGCCTCCACAGTCACTGGGATTACAGGCGTGTGCCACCATGCCTGGCTAATTTTTGTATTTTTAGTAGAGATGGTGTTTCACCATGTTGGCCAGGCTGGTCCTGAACTCCAGACCTCAGGCGATCTGCCCACCTTGGCCTCCCAAAGTGCCGGGATTACAGAGGAGAGCTCCCTTGCCTGGCCTATTTTCTTCAGTCCTCTTAAAGCCTTCCTTTTCAGCTTCCCATCTTCTCGTTCTACTTGATTAGTGTTAGTCCCTGAGGATCAGTCTCTGACCCTCTATTCTTCCCCTCTGTTCCCTTAATTGCTTATTCTTCATGTCCTTTCTCTCAGTTCATTTCATAAGCTAGCTGGAACAGCTTTTTTTTCTTTTCTTTTTTTTTTTGAGATGGAGTTTTGCCCTTGTCACCCAGGCTGGTATGCAATGGTGCAATCTTAACTCACTGCAACCTATGCCTCCTGGGTTCAAGCGATTCTTCTGCCTCAGCCTCCCAAGTAGCTGGGATTACAGGCATGTATCACCATGACCGGCTAATATTGTATTTTTAGTAGAGACAGGGTTTTTCCATGTTGGTCAGGCTGGTCTCGACCTCCTGACCTCAGGTGATCCATCTGCCTCAGCCTCCCAAAGTGCTGGGATTACAGGCATGAGCCACTGCGCTTGGCCAATTCTATCTTTTTTTTGATACAACTTTGTATTTGTGTGTTGTTGTTTATCCTTTTATCCCTAGAGTTTGAACACCTTGAAGTATCTTTTAAAACTTTCTTTTTCTTTTTCGTTTCTATTAACATGTCTTCTATACTATCTTTAAAAACTTTCTAATGTATAATACATAAGTATTCAGTAAATGATTATTGTTAATGATTTATAAAAGTTCAGTAATAAAATTAAGTATTAGGGTAGATTAAATGGCCTCCAGTCTTTTTCCATTGACCTTTTCTCATTGATGATAATAATAGCCAGCATTTTTTTAGCATTACTGTTAGGTTCCATAAGAAATAATTCGTAGGTTTTCTTTTGCTTTTAACTCTCACAGCAGCTTTGTGAAATGATGCTTTATCGCCATATTACAGATGAGGAAATTGAGGTTTGGAGAGAAAAATGATTTGCTCTGGGCTTCTTTACCAGATTTTTCTGACTCTGAAGTTCATATTCCTAACTGCTGCAGTCTAAGAAAGCTGCTGTTATTTGCGGGGGTTTTTTGTTCGTTTTTTGGTTTTTTTGAGAGGAGTCTCACTCTGTCACCACGCCGAAATGCAGTGGTGTGATCTCGACTCACACCAACCTCTGCCTCTTGGGTTCAAGCAATTCTCCTGCCTCAGCCTCCCATGTAGCTGGGATTACAGGCGCACGCCACCATGCTCAGCTAATTTTTTTGTATTTTTAGTAGAGATGGGGTTTCACCATGTTGGCCAGGCTGGTTTTGAACTCCTGACCTCAAGTCATCCGCCCATCTCAGCCTCCCAAAATGCTAGGATTACAGGCGGGAGCCACTGTACCAGGCCTGTTACTTGTTTTTAAAAGTTTTGTTTGTTTGCTTTTAAGGAATGCCACATTGAAGGAGTGCTGTTAATTCAATTAGTCTCAGTCCATACCACAGAGATAACTGGCCTGTGGCAGCCAAGTGTGCATAGTGAAGCTGCTTTTTAGAAGGAAAACAAAAACAAAAACGAATCCTCAATCCAGGAAGAAATGCCTGAAAGAGCCACTTGATTTACTTCCTATCTTTATACGCATCCTCTGAAGTATCAATTGCAGAATCTGTTTACCTCTAGGAATGTATTTGACTTTGACACAAAATTAGATTCTATAACCCTGATTCACTTGTGTCAGTTGTCCCAGATTTCAGATGACAGTGCCAAACTGTTCCTCTAGTATGTTCTCAGCTCTGGAACTACCAAACAAGTTTATTCATTAAGTAATGCCAGGAATTGGTAGCTTCCTGGAAACAGAATTTGTCAACCTGATAAACCAGGTCTTTTAATAACATCATGTTATACAGAATTAGAAATGATTTCTCCAGTCATGCTTGTGGATCTGACTCAAAAAGTGGTATGTGTTTGTGTGTGCCTGTGTCTGTATGTGTATTCACATCCATCTTCGTTCAATATCTGAGTTGAAAGAACTGAGAATTCTCAATTCTTAGGGTGGTTAATGTTGTTACTGATAACTCCTTGTGTTCTGTTTTTAGGAGTATTGTTGGATGCTCCTTAGAGAACACCTAGTCATAATCCTCTTTATATTGATCCCAATTTATTATTACAGTTGACCCAATTAATTTTATATATATTTAATAATATATAAGCCATTTAATACATAAACCTGTGCATATTATATGTAAGCCAATCTTCCTAGCTTAGATGTTATGCTTCAATTTTTAAACTTTGGTTGTGAGGGTAAAAAACAAAACAAAAAACCAAGTTCCCTTTTTTTTTTTTTTTTTTTGGGACAAGGTCTTACTGTTGCCCAGGCTGGAGTACAGTGGCATGATCATGGCTTACTGCAGCCTTAACCTCGTGGGCTCAAGTGATCCTTCCACCTCAGCCTCTCAAGTAGCTGAGCCTACAGCACACACCACCATGTGCAGCTAATTTTTTGTAGAACAGAGTTTTGCCATGTTGCCCAGTCCGGTCTTGAACTCCTGGGCTCAAGCAGTTAGCCTGCCTTGCCCTTCCAAACTGCAGGGATTACAGGCATGAGCCATGCTGCCCAGCCAAGTTCCCTTCTTTAAGGAAGCTATAGGGAAATTGCTAGAAGGTATAAAATAATTGATGGGATTTATATTTATTAATTTTGACTGATGTCTTTTTATAGATACCCACTTTCTCCTCATTCATTATCCCTTTTACTGCATGCTTTTGATATTACAACTGTGTCACTCTCATACATACTTTTGTATATATTTTGAAGTGGAATCATATGGGAAGTTACACTTCTGGTGTTTTTCCTGCAAGTTTTAAATCTAATTTTACTTTCCTGAATAAGCAAAAACTTTATAGGCACCTTTGTCATTTTCTGCAACTCGTCAGAGGGCATATAGGGCATGAGAGCAGATTTGGTCTAGGAAAAGGGGATAAGCAAATAAGGGGAGGGGGTGGGCACGGTGGCTTACGCCTGTAATCCCAGGATTTTGGGAGGCTAAGGAGGGAAGATCGAGGGAACTCAGGTATTTGAAACCCAGCCTGGGCAACATGGTGAAACCCTGTCTCAATAAAAAATACAAACATTAGCAGGGCATGGTGGTATGCACCTGTAGTCCCAGCTACTCTGGAGGCTGAGATGGGAGGATTGTTTGAGATTGAGGGGTGGAGGAGGCTGCAGTGTGCTGTGATTACACCACTGCATTCTAGCCTGGTAACAGAGTGAAACCCTGTCTCAATCAATCAATCAATCAATCAGTGGTGGGAGAAGAGACTGGAGCAGTTTTACTTCCTACGTTTCATGCTGTTCATTTCTTTCCACAGGATATTAGAATATTTCCAAGGGACAGTGATAAAGGGCAGAAGATAGGCACTCTCTTTGGGTGGAGTCTTTTGTATTTGCTGCTTTTAAGGTTTGCCCCAATCCCCCAAGTGACTCACTTGTCACCAAAGCAAGTATAACAACTCATCCCTCATGTTCCCTTCCTGATCAACAGATTTATTCATTTTGAATCTCCAAATGCTATTTGAATGGGCAAAGATTTCTTAAAGGACCTGGGGAACATTTGTAAAACATGGAATTGGGCCGGTTTGTGTTGTGGGTTTTGGCCAGTTGTTTTCAATGGATGAAAACTCTAGTACTCCACGCTATTTCAAGAAAAGGGGATTAAAAGTAATGCCAGTAAGATGGAGACAATGCATTGCCTGGTCAGTTTAGGGAGGAAAAACAATAGAACTGCCCTTTGACTTCCCTATGGGAAGTAGAAGGCCTATAAACTTGTAAAGAGTTGTGGGGGTTGTTGTTGGTGGTGGTGGTGGCGGCATTCAAATGCTAGGCTTGTAAAACAACTTTTGTTCAAAGCAACTAGTTACCTGAGGTCTTTATTTGGTACCTTTTAAAATGTGCTCGCCTCCTTATGATGCTTTAAGAATAAGTCTGGGACTGACACTGTGCCATAATCAACTCTCTATGGATTCATCTTTTCATTCAGTACCATATTACATTGTACCGTGTTGTTCTTCAGTTCAACTTTTCATCTATTTTTCCTGGTTGTTTCTCTGGCACTGGACAAATTGCTCTGCTTGAGTAGGTCCCTTCTCTGCAGTGAATGGGTAAATATTGCTGCTGGAAATCTGATTGGAGCGCTATTAAGAAATCATTAAAGGCCAGGCATGGTGGGTCACACCTATTATAATCTTAGCACTTTGGGAGGCCGAGGCAAGAGGATCATTGGAGTCGAGGAGTTGGAGACCAGCCTGGGCAACATGGGGAGACCCTGTCTTTACAAAAAAATTTAAAAATTTGCTAGGCATGGTGGTGCACGCCTGTGTTCCCAGCTACTCTGGAGGCTGACGTGGGAAAGTCACTTGAGCCCCAGAGTTCAAGGCTGCTTAGGGCTGCAATGAGCTGTGATCACACCTCTGCGCTCCAGCCTGAGTGACAGAGTAAGATCTTGTCTCAAAGGAAAAAAAAGAATCCATTAAAATTCAAATTACCATAGTCTGACCTTTTGGGTGGTATCAACTGCATGTGATTATAGTTACAGGGTCTGTCATTTTACCTGGGCAGAACTCCCTAAGTATTAGTCATATAGTTTGTGAAAGAGCTTTGCTGGTCTGTATTGAAGTATCTTTAGTCCATGTGCTTTCTTTCATTGCAGACGAACAGGAGGCATTGAACTCAATCATGAACGATCTGGTGGCCCTCCAGATGAACCGACGTCACCGGATGCCTGGATATGAGACCATGAAGAACAAAGACACGGGTCACTCAAATAGGCAGGTGTGTGTGACCCTGGCAGAGCTAAATGAGATTTGTTGGGAAGGAGTTTTCAAGTGGGAAATATATGAAAAACCAAAGATACTTCAGTATCAGGGTTGAAAGGTTTTGACCCCTTCCTTTCACAATCTCTTAAGTGCACAGTGATACATACCAACCAGCTAAGGTTAAATGGAAAGTGATATTGGGAGGCCGAGGCAGGTGGATCACCTGAGGTCAAGAGTTTGAGACCAGCATGGCCAACATGGTGAAACCCTGTTTCTACTAAAAATACAAAATTAGCCAGGTGTGGTGGTGCATGCCTGTAGTCCCAGCTACTCAGGAGGCTGAGACAGGAGAATTGCTTGAACCTGGAAGGCAAAGGCTCCGGTGAGCTGAGATGGCGCCACTGTGCCACTGCACTCCAGCCTGGGCAAGACAGAGCAAGACACCATCTCAAAAAAAAAAAAAAAGCGATATATACCATGCAGGTATGGATATATGATCTGGATTGTGTAAGCATTTCATCTGTTATGGGGACAAGATTCGTAGACGTTTTTCTCCTTTACTGATAATTGGCACATATTTAATTCAGATTCATGATCCCTGAGTCAGAATGTTTTTAGCTACCTTATAGTATGTAATCAGGAAAAATTAATTAATTTGGCATTAGCTTATGTAAAATGTAATTAGGAAGGTAAATTTATTAATTAAAATGTCACATAGTATATTCCAAAGGCAATAATGATTGATTTTGTTATTACAGTTTACAGTTGTTTCACCTTATTAATGCAGGTAGTTGAGAGTGTATGTTTTATTGAGAGTTGTATTCTTCTTTAGGAAAACATTTCCTATTTTTCTTAACATTTGAACTTGTGTGTCATTGAGAATCTTCTCACCTATAGTGCCACTTACCTGTTTCTTGGGTACTTTGGCCTGCAGAGAGGAGTGAATGATGGGGAGCTTTCCTACCTAGTGGATATCCAGCGCTGTGTCAGCTGGCTCTGTTGGGCATATTTGGTGAAAATTTGTCTATGACATTCTCCCTTGTGGTTCTGTTTATCAGCTAAATTCCTTTCTTTTCATTTGCACCTTGTTTACCAATTCTTCAGAATTGGTTCCTAGAGATAGTATAAGGCCCTAGAACTTTTCCTGTCTGTGGTCTGCTAGATAGAGCCTTCCAGAGTATTTCCTGCCTTTAGGAATCCTAGGGACCCCAGGGGGAGTGAGTCCTTTTGTTTCATGTTAAAACAAGGATTAGTTTAAAAAGCTGCTTTTATTGTTGTTACCTTACAGTACTGGAGGTATAAACAGATAAGGGCCCATTCTTAACACTATTTTCATATGTTATTTTGTTTGACTTTTTGGGTTCTCCCTTGCTATAACTCATTTGTATTCAAAACCACTTTTGGAAGGAGCATTTTACCAGAAGTGAGTCCCCTCCCCCACGCGTGAGCCTAATGACCTCACTTTCCTTCCTGTCTTCCTATGTAGAGTGTGCCTGCTAACATTGCTCAAGTTAGCTGATCTTTCTTCAGACTGGACTATTAGCGTGAATACCAGTTAGTGGGTTAAAAGAGAAAGCTTTCTTGAATTGGAAGGCCCAAAAGGACCAGGCTGGGAAAAGGAGGGGTAGAATGGTCGCTGATAGTTCCTTGAAGGAGGGTTCCTTTTTAAGAATCCTTCTGCTTAGAGCCTAAAAGCCATGATGAGGGAAGTCTTGCTCTTTTGCTGTGTCTCCTGCTGAACTGTTAAGAGTGAAGCCAGTGGTTATGAAGGCAGAAGACTGAAAAGGATTGACTGTTAGAAAGTAATCTTAACAAGAGGTACTGGCTCTTTGGATCCACGATTTACTTCAATGTTGTCAAACTTAATATTGCACGAAGGATACAAATTATTAACCTCAGTTTTTTTGTTTTTAAAGAAAAAACACAACAGCAGCAGCTCAGCCCTTCTGAACAGCCCCACAGTAACAACAAGCTCATGTGCAGGGGCCAGTGAGAAAAAGAAATTTTTGGTAAGGATCCAGATTACCTGTTAAAACCAAAATGTACTTTTAAATCTGCTATTCATGCTGCAGGAGTGAAATTCACTTCCCAGACAAGTTTTTAGGGGATTTGTAAGAAGCATTGGTTACCCATGACCTGTATTCTATACTTCTAATCAGCATTTCTTACCATAGTATTATTCATAAGCAGCCTCTATCAGTGCTGTCCAGTAAACTTTCTGTGATGACAGAAATGTTTCATATCTGTGCTGTCCAATGTGGTATTGTAGCCACTAGCCACATGTGGCTGTTGAACAACTAAAGAACTACATTTTTTTTTTTTGAGACGGAATCTCGCTGGGTCACCAGGCTGGAGTGCAATGGTGTTATCTCAGCTCACTGCAAGCTCCACCTCCCAGGTTCAAGTGATTCTTCTGCCTCAGCCTTCCGAGTAGCTGGGACTACAGCCGCGTGCCACCATGCACAGCTAATTTTTGTGTTTTTAGTAAAGACAGGGTTTCACCGCGTTGGCTAGGATGGTATCTCTTGACCTCGTGATCCACCCACCTCAGCCTCCCAAAGTGCTGGGATTACAGGCGTCAGCCACTGTGCCCAGCCTAAATTTTAAATTTTGTATCATTTTAATTAAATAGCCACATGTGGCTAGTGGCTATTGTATTAGACAGCACAATTTTATGTACTATGTAAGGGACTGTTGATTTATTGGGCAAGAAATTACATATATGGGCCGGGCGCGGTGGCTCAAGCCTGTAATCCCAGCACTTTGGGAGGCCGAGGCGGGTGGATCACGAGGTCAGGAGATCGAGACCATCCCGGTCAACATGGTGAAACCCCGTCTCTACTAAAAATACAAAAAAATTAGCTGGGCATGGTGGCGCGTGCCTGTAATCCCAGCTACTCAGGAGGCTGAGGCAGGAGAATTGCCTGAGCCCAGGAGGCGGAGGTTGCGGTGAGCCGAGATCGCGCCATTGCACTCCAGCCTGGGTAACAAGAGTGAAACTCCGTCTCAAAAAAAAAAAAAAAAGAAATTACATATATGCTTGGAGATGTGTAGAGATGCATTGGTATGTTCATTCCTTACATATACATCATGAGTTTCTATACATTGTGATAAGCTAATAATGGGAATTCTATCTAAGATTCTGTTTTAGGAAGATTGTGAAGATGTGGAACTAGTATGGCTATTTAGAAATCGAAATTCAAAGTATTATGTTAATATTGGGCAAAAAGGGAAAGAAAATGCTAAGACAGATTTTCCTCTTAATGAAGTCAAGGTTATAGAATGGCCTGTCCTGGGAAGAGTAGCACATGTTTAGCTTCTGACCAGGAGAGATATTCTTCAGCAAAATTCTGGAAGCAGAAAAAGAGAAAGTCTCAACAGATATATTTCTGGGGAAAAAAATGGGGTAAGAGGCAGTGCCGGGAAGATGTAGGGGAGAGGTATTTATAGCCTAGTATAATGAAAGGAGCCTGGAGTTGTTAATAATCCTCTAACATAGGACTTTATAATTCACAGAGTTATACATTTATTATTATTATTGTAGTTTTTGTTAGCTTACGTCTGGGATAGAATGAACAGTTTTCTTCATTACCAGTTCTTCTGCCAGAAAGTCCATGCTTAGGAAGAGAGAGGAATGAAAGATCAAAACCTAATTTAAATGGTGAAGAGTTGCCAAATTTGGTTAAGAAATGTCAAATTGGATTACAGATACAAATTGTGGAGTCCCAGCTGAAAAAAACTAAGTATTTTGGCTAGCTGGAAAGGTTGTTTATTCATGGGTGGAATGGTGCTGGCAGAGGTAAACAGGCTTTCACTATGAGAATGGCAGTGCTGGCTACAAGACAGAGTCAAGACTGGCACAGCTTCATGGGGTTCAAGCTTGGCCCAGTAAGGAAAGTCAGAGTAGCTGTGGGTTCATTAACAGGATTGTTTGGGGGTTGAGGCCTGGAAGAACCGAAAAACCTAATTTAGTACCTCTGCTTGGCAAGACTTGAGACATCCTGTTCCCTAAGTAAACAAGCTTGGTAACTAATTTAAAAAGAATGCATTTGAGAACAAATAAGCAGCTATGGAAGTACATGGGCAATGAGCTATTAACTGTTTTCTTTTTTTTTTTTTTTTTTTAAGACAGAGTCTCACTCTGTCACCAGGCGTCAGGCTGGAGTGCAGTGGCATAATCTCGGCCCACTGCAACCTCTGCCTCCCAGGTTCAAGCAACTCTCCTGCCTCAGCCTCCCGAGTAGCTGGGACTACAGGCGCACACCACCATGCCCAGTTAATTTTTGTATTTTTAGTAGAGACGGGGTTTCACCATGTTGGCCCAGATGGTCTCAATCTCTTGATCTCGTGATCTTCCTGCCTCAGCCTCCCTAAGTGCTGGGATTACAGGCTTGAGCCTCTGCGCCCGGACCTATTAACTATTTTCTAGGAAGTAGATTCTGTATTCTCTGCATTCTAGGAGTGCATATACTAGGAGCATTCTCTGTATTCTTCCTTCTGTATATTGGGTCTCTGGAAGCCTACAGCATTATTAGAGCTAATTGAACATTCTTAGATGTGTGGCACATCTAGGGCCTAAGAATAGTTTTGCAGGCCATGATGTGCAGTGTCCCTTTAGCAGTCATCAGCTCACAGTGCATTATTAATGGCAATTAGTTCTCTACGGGTCTGACAACTTAGTGTGGTGAAAAGAATGCTGGCCTATGGCTAAACATGCTGGAGAAGAGCTTGCCTGGCCACAGGGACAGAGCAGTGCAGACCCAGCATGTGTCTCTCATGTGCCAAGTGGAGCCCCCAGCCAAGAAGGCAGCCACACCAGCAGAGGGTGACGAGGACAATGACATTGACCCATTTGGCAGTGACAGTGAGGAGGAAGACAAGGAGGCAGCCTGGCTGTGAGAGAAGTGGCTGCGGCAGTATGTGGAGAAGAAGGCCAAGAAGCCTGCGCTGGTGGCCAAGTCCTCCATCCTGCTGGACGTCAAGCCTTGGGACATTGAGACCAATGTAGCCCAATTGGAGGCCTGTTTGTGCTCCACCCAGCTGTATGGGCTGGTCTTGGGGGACCTTCAAGCTGGTGCCCATGAGCTACGGTACCTGGAAGCTGCAGATTCAGTGTGTGGTGGAGGACAACAAGGTGGGACAAACTTGCTGGAAGAGGAGATTACCAAGTTTAAGAGCATGTGTAGAGCATCAGCATTGCAGCTTTCAACAAGATCTGATGCCTGAGAGAGTATGTGTGTGTGCAAGTGTGTGAAGCCCTGCCGCAATTAAAAACTGAGATCAGCAAAAAAAAAAGTGCTGGCTGGCTTAGGAGTCTTAGAGTTGTTATTCGTTTATTAACGTAGGATTTTATAGAGTGATTTCAACAACAGTTAACATCAACACTGTAGGCATGTGTATAAGGTGTACACAGCTCTTACTCAATGAACAAAGGTATTGAGTAGAGGCAGGAAGGAAATCCAAGTCTTCTGATTCCTAGTCAGAGTAATTTTTACCATGTATAAGCCATATAACCTTTCTGAAGTGAGTTTTTCCTTCTGAAATATAGACTTAATACGCACTGTGTCTACCTCTTAAGATTGTTGTAAGATCATAGACAGAATGTGAAGTGTTTTATACGGTGTAGAACAAATGTACAAATGTAAAGTTGTAGTGGTTATGTCACTTCTTATGTTTTGGCACTGCAGATGTGAGCTTTGGGGAAAGCTTCTAATCAGAACTGTGTATAGTGTAGTGGAACTGAAAGGATTAAGGTTTTTCTGTCTTTATAGCATTATCATTACTGAAGCTAGACTAATTTCTGAAAATCCCAATGGAGGAAAAAATGGAATCCTTATTTCCGTGGGTTCCTGTGTCCCTTGAATCTTATCAAAATGGTAGGTAGATACTTGAACAGAGTCTGGGTTCTGGATCTAACCCTCTAGATATTCGAGAGTGGGTGCTTCAGAATGGAAAAGCTGCTTTCTTCATGGTAGGCACAAGCAGATCAGGGCCTTGGCTATCAGCTCTAGAGGAAGAGAATTCCAGGAGCTGTTCCCCAAGCAGGGTCAGTGATTACGCAGACTGTCTTTTGCTTTCAGTGTGAAAGACCTGACTCTTCACTACTTCCTTTCTCTTTCAAGGGTTATTGATAAGATTGGCTGGCCAGTTAGAAAATAAGATATAAAACAACACACAAGCCTGGCATTATATTTTGTAAGAAGGTTGCTTTATAATCATCTCTTCCACTGACCTCCTACAATTTTCCTGAGTCATGCTTAAAACTAAAATTTTAATTTTTTTTTTTTTTTCTTTCATTTACTTAACTCTCTTTGGCAAAATAAGGACTGCAGTTCCAAAAATAGGGGAGGCGTCAAAGGTTTGTAGCAAATGCAGGGAGAGGAATCAGTACAGAATCAGAATGAGGATAAGAAGGATGGTGGCTGAGGCCTTTGCCAGGTCAAATTAGTTCACAAACCTTTGGTGAATAAATACTGATTTTTATGAATTCTTGAAAGCTTCTTGGGTTACATGTTCAGCTATTGAGTTCAGACTTTGAGAAGGTCATTTCTGCTTTAGTGTTATTGTCCGTTATTCCTGTTGCCCCTGCTGAGTTCCTGAATCTGTAGCTCAACGTGGAGGCCTGCACTGTCTGTCTCCCGAGCGTGGGTCTCACTATTGCTCTCACCACATTGCCTGTGGTGGGCAGGGGACTTGAAGCTGCTTAGACCTGAAGTTTTGTGCTGGGACTTTTTTTTCTCAGTAGCTGTGATACTCTCCATTCACCTTAACATGTGCCTATGGTCAAGATTCTTAGACATACAAAAGAAATGTATGTTATATTCCCTGTACCCTGGGAATCATGAAGTCTTACTGGGAAATGAAGATTACATGCAAGAAAGAAAGAAAGTAAGATATGACTGTGCCTCACTGTGTGGTACAGAGAGTGAGTGCTATAGAAGGCCAGAAAAGTGAAAGATGAGCTTGGGCCAAAAGAGTTATGGAGTCATTTCAGGTGGAAGGGTACTTGAACTAGGCTGTGAAGGAAGTATAAACGTTTAGATAGGTGGAAAGGAGGAAGGGTGGCACTCCAGGTCAGAAAACAGAATGATTAAAGGCCTAGGGGAGGAAGCAAACATGGCATATAGCAGGAAACAAGGTGAGCATTGATCTGGCTTTAAAGGGGAATTCCTGTGGGGAACAGATAGTGTGAAATGATCAGGTAAACTGAATGAACCTAAATCCCAGAGGGCTTTGAGTGATAGCAGAGAATTTAGACTTTATTCCATAGATCATGGAAATCACTAATTACCTTATGAACAAAGAAGGAATACGGTGAAAAAGGTGATTGAGATGGTTGAAACTGTAGAGGGATGCAGAGAGAGTTGGAGATGGGGAACTGAAATGTATAAAGTTGGCTTTAGGACTCTGGGAGCAAGGGGAAGGGGTCTCACTGAGATGTGATGTCGGGGAGATGTCGGGGAGAATGGGAAGCAGAGTCATACCGGAGGCCTCTGAGAGGAGAATTGGAATTTGCTCCCTGGCTGTGAGGGGGAAAAGTAGGAAAGAATCAAGCATTACTCAGAGGTTTGATCCTGTGTAGCTGAGAGCACAGCAGTACCAATGTTAGAAATAGTGACACTGAGCCAGGCATGGTGACATGCACCTATAGTCCCAGCTTCTTGGGAGGCTGAGGCAAGAGGATCGCTTGAACCCAGGAGCTTAAATCTGTAGCGCCCAATGATAGTGCCTGTAAATAGCTACAGCACTCCAGCCTGGGCAACATAGCAAGACCCCATCTCTAAAAAGAAAGTAATAGTTGAGAAGGTGACTAGTTTAGGAAAGTAGTTGATGTAGACACATGGCTAGATCGAGTTTGAGATTACAGCAGAAAAAAAAACTTAAGAGTGTGTGAGGTGTGTATGTTGATTTTTGTGGATCCATAATCTGTTATCTGCAGTTCTGAGATCCAAACAGTCCTACAAACTAAAGGCCCGTTTTTAGTTTTTTTAGTTTCTATTTATTTATTTTTTTTTTAATTTGCAGGAGACTCAATTGGCAACCAAACCTTTCTTGAATAGACATGGGGCAGTTTATAGTCTTTCTATAGAAAGACTATAAATTATAGACTCATGCCTATAATACCAGCACTTCGGGAAGCCAAGTTGGGCAGACCACTTGAGGTCATGAGTTTGAGACCAACCTGGCCAACATGGTGAAACCTCGTCTCTACCAAAAGTACAAAAATTAGCTGGGTGTGGTGGTGCACGTCTCTAATCCCAACTTCTTGGGAGACTGAGGCAAGAGAATCACTTGAACCCAGGAGACAGAGACTGCAGTGAGCTGAGATCGTGCCACTGCACCCCAGCCTGGGCAACAGAGCGAGACTCTGTCTCCAAAACTAAAAAAAATAAAATTAGAAAAATACATATAATACCCCAGTTTAAGAACGAGAGCTATTATGTGTTTTTTTTTAACCTCAATTTAAATTTATTTATTTATTTGTTTGTTTGTTTGTTTTTGAGACAGAATCTTTGCCCTATCACCCAGGCTGGAGTGCAGTAGTGTGATCATGGCTGACTGCATCCTCAACCTGCCTGGGCTCAAGCAGTCCTCCTCCCTCAGCCTCCCAAGTAGCTGAGACTGCAGGCATGTGCCACCACAACTGGCTAATTTTTGTATTTTTTGTAGAGATGGCATTTTGCTATGTTGCCCAGACTGATCTCAAAATCTCATTGCCTGGGCTCAAGCAATCCTCCTGCCTTGGCTTCCCAAAGTGTTGAGATTAGAAGCATGAGCCACCATACCTGGCCCNAAAAAAAAAAAAAAAAAAAAAAAAAAAAAAAAAAAAAAAAAAAAAAAAAAAAAAAAAAAAAAAAATTAGACAAAAAACAAAAGAATAAAAACCTGAGGAAATAAGTGAATAAACTATAGACTTCAGTTGATTTATCAATATTGTTTAATTAATTGTTACAAAAAGAAATGTACCATACTTATGTAAGATATTAGTAATAGGGGAAACTGGCTGGGTGCAGTGGCTCATACTTGTAATCCCAGCACTTTGGGAGGCTAAGGTGGACAGATTGCTTGGGTCCAGGAGTTTGAGGCTAGCCTGGGCAACATGGCAAGACCCATCGCACAAAAAGTTACAGATTAGCCCAGTGTGGTGACATGTGCCTATTTGTAGTCCCAGCTATGTGGGAGGCTGAGGTGGGAGAATCGTCTGTGCCCAGGAAGTCAAGGCTGCAGTGAGCCATGATCACACATCTGCCCGTCAGCCTGGGTGGTGGGAGTAAGACCCTATCTCAATAATAACAATAATAATCATAGGGAAACTGTGTGTGAGGTGGAGAGGGATATTTCAGAACTCTGCTCTATATGCTCAGTTTTTCTGTAAACCTAAAACTGTTCTGAAAATAAAATTTATTAATTAAATAATAGAGCTACAGCAAGGTATCCTGGGTTGTAGGCAGGAGCAGGTAAAAGGATATGTAACCCAACTGTAGGGACAGACAAGACTACAAATTTCACAGAGCACTTCGGATACTGCAGAGCCAGTTGAGGAAGTAGTGTGGGAAGCTGGAGACTGCACATCAGAGCATGGCAACTCTACTTTGGAGGGCTCTTGTCATAGTAACTGCTTAGAATTTCAGGGGAAAGAGAAAAAGAAGATAATGAAAAACTGCTCTCAGTGCCTGTGTGACACTTAAGTTGTAGCATAGCCTGGTAGTTAAGAGTCAGGCTTCCAGGGTTCAAAACCTACCTCTTCCTTTATAAGCGAAATGACCTGACCTTGGGGGAACTTACTTAATCTCATTGTAACTCAGTTTTCTTTTCTGTAAAATAGGGATAATAATGGTACTTGTTGTGAGGATCAGTTTAATTAATATATGCAAACACGTTTAGAACAATGCTTGGTACATGGTAAATGCTCAGTAAACGTTAGCTATTATCATTATTATTAATGGATAAAGCGGTCCATGTGTTCTTAAAGGATAAGAAGGCTATATTAGGGCTGTATTTTTTTTTTTTTTTTTTGAGACAGGGTCTCACTCTGTCACCCAGACTGGAGTGCAGTGGCGCTGTCTCAGCTCACTGCAATTTCCGCCTCCTAGGTTTAAGCGATTCTCCTGCCTCAGCCTCCTGAGTAGCTGGGATTATAGGCATGTGCTACCACTCACGGCATAATTTTTTATTTTTAGTAGAGACAGGGTTTCATCATGTTGGCCAGACTGGTCTCAGACTCCTGGCCTCCAGTGATCCACCTGCCTCGGCATTCCAAAGTGCTGGAATTACAGAGGTGAGCCACTGTGCCTGGCCTTTATTTGCCATTTTAAATGAATAAAGTAAATTTTCTCTGTTTTAATTTTGAATATGATAAATATCAATAGATATAATCCACATAAGCAAAAGCTCTTTGGGGTCTTTAATAATATTTATAGTGTAAATTAGAACCACTCTAGTAATTCATTGACCTGGAAGAGAAATGTAGTGCCCTAATGCCTTGGGGAAAGGGAGTCCTTTAGGGACCCACCCTACCTTTCAAACTCATTCCCTTTTCTGGCATCTTCTCTGCTGTGTGCTCCTTATCTTCAGATACTCTTAAGTACTCTTTTTTCCAAGCCACAGCCTATTTTTTTTTCTTCTGAGACGGAGTCTTGGTTTGTCGCCCAGAGCTGGAGTGCAATGGCATGATCTTGGCTCACTGCAACCTCTGCCTCCCAGGTTCAAGCAATTCTCCTGCCTCATCCTCCTGAGTAGCTGGGATTACAGGCATGTGCCACCACGCCTGGCTAATTTTTGTATTGTTAGTAGACATAGGGTTTCACCATGTTGGCCAGGCTGGTCTCAGACTTGGGACCTTGTGATTCGCCCGCCTGGAGCTCCTAAAGTGCTGGGATTATAGGTGTGAGCCACGGTGCCTAGCCTGTCACAGCCTATTAATTTGTCTTCCTCAGTATAATAATTCTTCATTGACTGTGACTTCATTCTCTCCTTCATCTCTATTATTTGCTAGTTTCCTGCCCATCTTACCTTTCTTTTCCTCTATACCTGTTCTTCTGTAATATCTTTCTCCCTTCCCTGTCATTTTTTTAAACCCCCTCAAGTTGTTTGCCCTCTTGCAATATCTCTTCTTCCTTAATTTGTTCTTTGTCATTTTAACACTTCCACTTCCTCTTATTTCTCATATTTATACTTAGTTCTGTTTTTCAATTCATTCAACCACTTAGCAAATATTATTAAGCACAAATATTATACCCCATTTCCTTTGTTTGGCACTCGGGATACAGAAACATGATAGACCTGATCTCTGCTCTCCTACAGTTTACAGCTTGTCATGGTGGTTGTTTTGGAAAAGGCTGGGGACAGTATATAAGGTAATTTTTTCAGGGTCCTACTGTACTCCCAGTGGGGTAGCCTTGGTAGGGTCATGGGAAATCAATGACAGTGGTACCAGTGGTAGCAGCAGCAAAAACCAAATGTTGCATGTCTGCTATGTGTCAGGTATTTTGCTTACATTTAGTTGTCATAAGAACTCTGCAAGGGATGTTTAGCCTTACTCTATAGATGGAAAAACTAAGATCCGTAGAGGATAAGTAACTTGCTTGTGATCATATAGCTAGAAAGCATCAGCAGCAAAATTTCTTTTTGTCTTCAGTCACATCAGCCAAGAAGGAAAGGTATTCTGGTCAGGAGGTGATAGAGTGGGAGAAACTTCCAGAGCCAATTGTAGATATAGGGTGTGTATGAAGCTAGAAACAGCAGCCGTCTAGGGATTTTATCCTATGAGCTTTGTTGCCCCTAATGTTAGAACTGGAAGTCTTAACTCACTGGGAAGGAATGCCCATGCCGATCTGAGAAGAGAAGCTGGACCAGGAGCCATCAGGGATGTTTGCCTAATGTCGCTAACGGAATGCCTAAGGCTTACCTGGGAATGGCAGGAGTGATACATTCCAGAGAATCCTCTAACCTGTCTATCATTCCTTTTGGCAGAGTGACGTCAGAATCAAGTTTGAGCACAACGGGGAGAGGCGGTAAGTCTGCCTTCTGATCAGTGGATGTGTTCATGTATGCCAGAGTTCTCAGATAGCATTGAGTTCATGGAAGTCATTCCCCTGTCCTTATCCCTACCTGTGGGGCTGCTGGCTGGGTAATGGGGTGGATCGGGCATAAAGGGAGGAAAGTTTCACCCTTAACTTGGCCTGCTAATTGACCTTGTTTCTGTCTTAGCATTGGAAGCCATTTCACCTGCTAATGTTTTACTATTCGGCTCTATTCTGCTACTGTGAGGTCTGACGTTTTGTTAGAAGTGAGGACTCCAGCTCTCCTCAGAGTCATGGCTTTCAGACACACTGACACTGTGTCACCTGTGGGCATTAGAGGGAGTGCAGGATTCTCCTGTAATATAGTGCCATTCCCATTCCCAGAATAGTAGCCCTAGCTTTGTCCACATCAAGGGTCAGGTTGGTGGATTAGAAGTTTCTTCATGATGTCTCTAGGTCATGGGAATCTACACCAAGTCCATCAGTTGTAAAAGATTTTAGCTCCTTTGAGAACATAGAAAGAGGACGTTTTTTGGTCTGTGTTCTGAATCTTGCCTCATTAGGGAAGTGAAAGTAATGTTAGAAAACTTTTCTGTCCTTTTCTCCATTGTCAGTATTTTAGTTATTGTTATTTTTTGTGGGAAGCCAAGGTAGAAGTTCTTAGTAGAAAAAAAATGTGACTGTCCTTAATTTCTCAAGTTAGTTAAGGAAAACATTCAGAAAGCATATAGAATTCTGGTCATGGGATATTTGGGACCTTGTGTGTTTGTGCATGTGCAGCACATGTACACATAAATGTGCCTTTCGGTATTTTTTCCACTCTTTGCCTTTCTCTCCCATTGATATATCCCCTGCCCCACCTTTCCTTTGCCTTGAGCATTTGGACAGTTGAAAAGCATACCCATTAGGATAAGATCTCACCACAGGACCTTAGTACCTCCAAACATTCTTGATTCTGGTAGTTCTCTGCAGCTGGTACCTTTCAGTCCACTTTGCAGCTGGCTCCAGCAGATACCTATGGCTACTGTTCTCCCTTTAAAATACACTTTCACAAACCTACAAGGTTGTCAGTGGCAGCCCGGTGGAAACATTGTGGAAAGTGTGGTCTGCAGAACCAGGGTTCTTCTGCTCCCATGTGAGTTCCAGGCCTAGAGGGAGGAAGGTCTGAGCTCTGTCCCCAGCTGTTCATCCTGTGTCCTACCATTAGCAGAGAAGTTAAATTGTCACTTCATTGTTGATATTTTCACACTTTCCAACCTGAGTTTTAAAGGGATGGCCAAACTCAGCAACAGAGTTTTCAATCAAAAGCTCAATTGTGTTAGAGCCCAATTATGCAGTTAGGCTCCCCTGAATTCCCTGTTCCCAAAGTGGTATGCAGTTACAGTGAGCAGGCTTACACTGAGAAAGTATATGTGTTTGGCTTCAGAGAAACTGCCAGACTGAAACCACAAATATTTAAGGTGGTCAGGCAGGAATGGCCTTCTGAAGCCTTGAGCTGACGAACGTTGCTATCAAAGTTTTGAAAATGGTGCATTCTTTTTTTATGGAGCTGTTTTCAGGAGCCATGGCCTTTCAGTGTTTGTGCACTATATGTGGAATTGAGGACTTCATATAAAGTTTGTGCAGGGAAGCCTATAGAGTTAGTACTCTGTGCCAGGCAGCTCTAGTTTCATGTATTTCATGTCAGGATTTTGTAGAGAATGTCATTGTGGGCATTTTTAACTCTTTACCAGGAATATGGATAGTATTTATCTAAACGTAGGACCTTATAGAATTAGAATTCACAGGAAAGAGGAAAGAAGTCATGACTTTTCCCACTTATCCATGACAGGTATTCATTCTGGTGGGCTGATTTTCCCTTTACTTTGAGATATGCGACCAGACCCCTGACTGTTCTCCCTCTTGGCCCCAGGACAGCTAGGGAGAAAGATTGTAGATTAAGATCTCCTTCCCTTTGGAAACATTAATGATACACTGATGGGGATGGTTTCACATGTGTTAGACCTCTCTTTGAAGCGCTGGCCTAAAAATGCCTGTTACACAGTAGGATGGCAGTAGCTTAGATCTTACCTAATCTGGAATTCCCGGCCTCTGATCAGACTTCCAGGTTGCTTTTGTGGGTTTTGAATGGCTCATTGCCAGGCCACGTGCAGAAGAATGAATCTCTGATCATGATTCTTTTTCAATAGTGTGCTAGGGACATCTGAGTGGACTTCTGGTATTTTATCCAGAAAGGCTGATCCCTTTTGAATGGTTGCTGAGGCCCTGAAAAAGGAGGGATATGATTTGCTATTGGGAATTAATAGAATGGTATCCTCTCGAAAGGCTTCAGAAAACACTCATCTAGAAAATCCATCTAGATAGCACCTAACAGTATCACTGCTTGGGACAGTTGATTTGGAAGAAAAAAAAGTAAGAGTTACAGTCTGAATGGATTTCCTAGTGGAGATAAAACTAATTTGGTTAGTAGTATAACTTCCAAAAATGAAAGGTGGTGGACAAAGGAAAAAACATGAAGGAATTATCTTCTTGAGATGTTAGGCTTTGCGTGAAGGATAGATTGTGGTTTATAGTAATAGTCTATCAATGTTGCCTAATAGAATTTTCTCCTATAATGGAAATGTTCTATATCTGTGCTATCTAGTACACATATGGCTAATGTACATGTGGCTAGTGTGCACTTGAAATGTGGTTGACATGTATGGCTACTGTACATGTGGCTAGTGAGCACTTGAAATGTGGTTGGTGAGACAGAGGAGAGACCATTTTTTTTTAAGACAGGGTCTCTGGGCCAGGTACAGTGGCTCACACCTGTAATCCTGGCACTTTGGGAGGCTAAAGTGGGCAGATCACCTGAGGTCAGGAGTTTGAGACCAGCCTGGCCAACACGGCAATACCTCAGCTCTACTAAAAATACAAAAAATAGCTGGGTGTGTTGGCACACACCTGTAGTCCCAGCTACTCAGGAGGCTGAGGCAGGAAAATCGCTTGACGCTGGGAGGCGAAGATTGCAGTTAGCTGAGATCACCTCACTGCACTCCAGCCTGGGCAACAGAGTAAGACTGTCTCAAAAAAAAAAAAAAAAAAAGGAAGACAGGGTCTCTGTGGTGTGATCATGGAGCCTCGACCTCCTAGGCTCAAGCAATCCGTCTGCCTCAGCCTCCCAAGTGTCTAGGACAACAGGCACACTGCCACACCCAGGTAATTTTTGTAGAGACAGGGTTTTGCCATGTTGCCCAGGGTGGTTTCAAACTCCTGGGCTCAAGCGATCTGCCTCCCAGAGTTGTGGGATTAGAGGTGTGGCCCACTGTACCTGGCAAGGAACTCATTTTCAATTTAATTTAATGAATTTAATTTTAAATAGCCACATGTGGCTAATGGCTGCCATATTGAATTGTGCAAGTGCATTTCTGGATGATGAAGGATTTTTTGCTTCTCACTGATTTAGCCAACCTGACACAGAAAAACATTAAAGAAATTATCTGGTCATATTTTATTAAAACTCAATGGCTTAGATCCCTCTCTCTTATGGCTTATTGCTTCTTCCTCTGTTTACACCACTTCCCACTCTGGTGGAACAGGGAACATGAGAAAGAACCACACACTTCTTCCTGTCAAAGTGGAAGAAGACAAGAACTGTGCAGGCCCATGGCTGAATACTGCCTGCTCCAACATACAGTAGTCTGATTTTATCCTGCCTAGGTGTACTAAGTGATGAGGGTTGTTTTAATTTTCAT
Source organism: Cebus imitator (assembly GCF_001604975.1). Classification (NCBI taxonomy): domain Eukaryota; kingdom Metazoa; phylum Chordata; class Mammalia; order Primates; family Cebidae; genus Cebus; species Cebus imitator. Next base: position 267,276 of record NW_016107532.1, on the reverse strand, counting down.
TTTTCCAGTTACATTGAGCATCTTTTCATGTGTTTTATTTGCCACTTAAAATTCTTCCATGAATTGTCTAATCTTTTTCCTTTTCTATTAGATTGTTTGTATTGACTTTTTACAAGTATTTTCTCCAAGTTTGGTATTTAACTTTGCTGATGGTTCATTTTGCCATCAGAAGTTTATTTATTTATTTATTTTTATTTTATTTTTTTGAGACAGAGTCTCGCCCTGTTGCCAGGGGCCAGGCTGGAGTTCAGTGGCGCAATCTCGGCTCACTGCAACCTCTGCCTCCTGGGTTCAAGCAATTCTCCTGCCTCAGCTTCCCAAGTAGCTGGGACTACAGGCACACACCACCATGCCTGGCTAAGTTTTGTATTTTTTAGTAGAGATGGGGTTTCACCGTATTGGCCAGGATGATCTCAATCTCTTGACCTCGTCATCCGTCCCACCTTAGCCTCCCAAAGTGCTGGGATTACAGGCATGAGCCACTGCGCCTGGCCAAAGTTTGTTTGTTTATTTATTTATTGAAATGGAGCCTTGCTCTGTCACCCAGGCAAGACCCAGATCTCAGCTCACTGCAACCTCTGGGTTCAAGTGATTCTCCTGCCACAGCCTCCCAAGTAGCTGAGATTATAGGCATGTGCCATCATACCCAGCTAATTTTTAATTTTTAGTAGAGATGGGGTTTTGCCATAATGACCAGGCTGGTCTTGAACTCCTGACCTCAGGTGATCACCCGCCTCTGCCTCCCAAAGTGCTGGGATTACAGGCGTGAGCTATCATGCCTAGCTTGTCTTCTTGTCTTCTGTATTTTATGTTATGCTTAGGAAGACCTTCTCTAATCCATATATATATGTGTGTGTTTGTGTGTGTATGTGTATGTGTATGTATATATGTATAAGTTTTTTTTTTTTTTCTTAAAGAAACTCATACAAATACAGGATTTTAAAAAATCTTGGGGGCCAGGCATGATGGCTCACACCTGTAATCCCAACACTTTGGGAGGCCAAGGTCGGAGGATCGCTTGAGGCTGGGAGCCTCAAAAAAAAAAGAAAAAAGAAATGTATATATATTTTTTGAGACAGGATCTCATTCTGTCATCTAGGTTGAAGTTCAGTGGCTCAATCACAGCCCACTATAGCCTTGACCTCCTGGGGTCAAGTGATCCTCCCACCTCGGCCTCCCAAGTAGCTGGGACTACAGGCATGTACTACCACACCTGGCTAATTTTTAAAAAAATCTTTAGTAGACAGGAGGTCTCACTCTGTTGCCCAGGCTGATCTTGAGCTCCTAGTCTCAAGCAATCCTCCTACCTTGGCCTCCCGAAGTGCTGGGATTACAGGTGTGAGCCATCATGCCTGGCCCCTAAATTTTTTTTTTTAATCCTGTATTTTCTTTTTTTTCCCTCTTTTATTTAATCCTATATTTTCTTACAAAATTTGAGAGTATATTTATGTATGAGTTTCTTTATGATATTTTTTCTCTTTCATTTGTCTCTGATTATTGTTAATCATCTAAGTTCTAGAGTATTGGGTTGAACCCATGTAAAATTCCCACTTTTGTATATCAAAAGTGGTTGGCCATCAGTAGTTCAACCTAATAAATTCATTAAAACTTTTTATTGGCCAGGCATGGTGGCTTACACCTATAATAGTAGTACTTTGGAAGGCTGATGTGAGAAGATTGCCTGAGTTCAGAAGTTTGAGATAGGCCTGGGCAACTTACTGAGGCCCCATCTCTACAAAAAATAAAAAAATTAGCGAAGTGCATGCCAGTAGTCCCAGCTACTTGGGAGGCTGAGGCAGGAGGATTGCCTGAGCCTCAGAGGCTGAAGCTTCAGTGAGCCGTTATCATGCCACTGCACTCCAACCTAGGTGACAGAGTGAGACTCTGTCTCAAAAAAATAAAAATAAAATATTTTATAAATATAAATTTATTAAAAAAATAAATTTATTAAAAATTTTTAAATTAAATCTGGAGACAACAGATGCTGGAGAGGATATGGAGAAATAGGAACACTTTTACACTGTTGGTGGGAGTATAAATTAGTTCAACCATTGTGGAAGACAGTGTGGCAATTCCTCAAGGACCTAGACATAGAAATTCCGTTTGACCCAGCAATCCCATTACTGAATATATATCGAAAGGATTATAAATCGTTCTACGGTAAGGACACATACACACGTATGTTCATTGCAGCAGTGTTTACAATAGCAAAGACTTGGAACCAACCCAAATGCCCATTGATGATAGACTGGACAGGGAAAATGTGGCACATATACACCATGGAATACTATGCAGCCATAAAAAACGATGAGTTCATGTCCTTTGTAGGGACAAGGATGAACCTGGAAACCATCATTCTCAGCAAACTGACACAGGAACAGAAAACCAAACACTGCATGTTCTCACTCATAGGCGAGTGTTGAGCAATGAGAACCCGTGGACACAGGGAAGGGAGCATCACACACTGAGGTCTGTTGGGGGAGGACTAGTGGGGGGACAGTAGGGGGTAGGGAGTTGGGGAGGGATAAAAAATAAAAATAAAAAACCCACAACTTTTTATTATGGAAATTTCAAGCACACACAAAAGTAGACAGAGTATTACACTGAACTCCCATGAACCTGTCACCGAGCTTCAACATTACTAACGTTTTCCCAATCTTGTTTTATCAATTCCCACTTTTCAATTTTGCTGAAGTATTTAATAAATCATATTTTACACCTCTTTGGATGAGTCCTTACTCTACCTTGTATTTATAGAAATTGTTCTTTGAACTGACCTAATGAGTCTCTCCAGAAAAGCTTCAATGTCAGTACTACTTACATGCACAGATATGTCACTGGTTAAGAAAACTGATCAGGCATATCACCAACTCAAGGGGGAATTCCTATGATTCTGTAGTAGAAACTCATAATTCTGAGGAAAATCAGTATTGAGATTCTTATGGCATCTCAAAGATGAACAATGGAAAAGACCTTTCAAGTCCTGGAGTTGAGTCCCTTAGGAGTTGAGGCCATGTTTTCAGGACTGCTATGTTTCTAGCTTATGTTTTCTAGCTTATTTCTATGTTTACAGTCTCTTATGTTTTCTAGCTTATTTCCTAAATAATTTTTTCTTTCAACTTTTAAGTTTTACGGTACATGTGTAGGATGTGCAGGTTTGTTTCATAGATAAACGTGTGCCATGGTGGTTTACTGCACCGATCAATGCACCACCTACGTGTTAAGCCCAGCATGCATTAGCTATCCTTCCTGATGCTCTCTCTCCTCAAGCCCCAACACCCCCAGGGTGTATTGTTCCCTTTCCATGTGTATGTATGTTCTCATTGTTGGAACATAGTTTCTAGTGGCCTCTTCTGTCATTGGCAGAAGAGTCTAAGCTGAAGTGGTAGATTAATGGTTGGGAGTGAGCAATAGTTATGAGTACTGTTGTCAAACCTGACAGATGCTCAGAGGGTGAAAAGGTAAACGTAGAGAAGAGGAAAAAGGAAACAATAGGGATGAGGCAAACCGAGTGAAAGAAAACAGAGAATCCTATGTTGAGAAGAAAGGAAGAATATACTCAGACCATTGTTTCTAAACCCTGCATTTTAAGTATACAGTTAACCAGGCTTTCTGTTTCTTTTCAGAATTATAGCGTTCAGCCGGCCTGTGAAATACGAAGATGTGGAACACAAGGTGACAACAGTATTTGGACAACCTCTTGATCTACATTACATGAACAATGAGGTGAGAAGGTAGATGGATGGGGCAGGGACAAGAGGGACAGATGCCTACTTTTTTCTCTCTGTTTAACAGAGCCTTTTAAAGTTTGTTCCTCTAAAATCGTCTGCAGGTTTTCATTTTCTACACCCCCTTTTCTTAATTCCAACAACTTCAGGATTTCTGTCTTTTACTACATGGGAGATTACTGAGCCATCTCCATTCCCCCTACTTATTCAGTGCAGATAGCGCTAATATTCCATGGTGAAATCAGGTATGATACCAGGTCTATGGCTTATATTGCCTCCTTTTTATTTTGTAAGAGTATCTTTTTTTTTTTTTTTTTTTTTTTTGCCCCAGCACAGCCTTAACAAGAAGCAGAGGGTTCAGCAGGGGCTAGGGAGGTGTGACAAACCAGTGAGTAGATCATCTGTTACAGTTATAAATGCTGGATTCTTCTCTCAGAATTTAACTTCTGATTGGAGCTTATTTCTTTCTAAAGTTAGCACCTGCTCCAATAAATTCTTTAACTCCTCCTCCTCCTCACTCTACCCCAACAGTCCTTATTTATTTCTACTTTGAATATCACCCAGGAAGGAATTCTTTTGAATGTTAGTTTCTGGGCTGCTTACAATCAGCTTAGGCTGGTGCTTTGTACTAGTCTGAAAGGCAGTGTATTTATGCTGAGTAAAGAAGGTATATCTCGAGGAAACTGAGTTAGGGGTGCAAGACAAGAAAGCTGGGAAATATCATGACCCTTGGAGAGTCAGATCATCACTGTGTAGTTTTATTTTATTTGATGAGTTAAAATTTTTCTTTATAGTTTAGGAGTGAAATCTGCAGGTGCTGAGATTTTTTTGCTGAAACACTCTCTGGTTCCCTTCCTACAAAATATACAGCTACTGTCAAATAGCTTACTAAAATAAAACCCTCTGATCTTTTGTTTTTTTGGATAAATTTTAGAAATACAGAAAATTTGGAAAACAAGTCACTAACTCTCTAGTTAATAATACAGATGCAAATATTTCAAACTATATAAACTAACACATTTTAGTTATAAGGTATTAGAATCCCAAAAATATAAATGTCAAATCCACAGAACTTTAAAAAATTTCACATAGTGCAGTCCAAGTTTTAGTAATTGTGTATGAAAGTGAGGCTAAAGTCAGTTAGCTAATCAACATTAAATAAGATGTTCTTGGCCGGGCGTAGTGGCTCATGCCTGTACTCCCATCACTTTGGGAGGCCAAGGCAGGCGGATCACAAGGTCAGGAGAGTTCAAGACTAGCCTGGCCAACATGTTGAAACTCCGTCTCTTCTAAAAATACAAAAACAATTAGCTGGGCATGGTGGTGTGCACCTGTAATCCCCGCTACTTGGGAGGTTGAGGCAGGATAATTGCTTGAACCAGGACCTGGGAAGCATAGGTTGCAGTGAGCAAAGATTGTACCACTGCTCGAGCCTGGGCTACAGAGTGAGACTCCGTCCAAAAAAAAAAAAAAAAGTTCTTTAGTTAGTAAAGCCTTTTCTGGATGATTTAGTAGTCTTTTTTAGTTAGTATTTCCATTAAGAATTCCTGATATGGGCCGGGCGCGCTGGCTCAAGCCTGCAATCCCAGCACTTTGGGAGGCCAAGGCGGGTGGATCACGAGGTCAAGAGATCGAGACCATCCTGGTCAACATGGTGAAACCCCGTCTCTACTAAAAATACAAAAAATTAGCTGGGCATGGTGGTACGTGCCTGTAATCCCAGCTACTCAGGAGGCTGGGGCAGGAGAATTGCCTGAATCCAGGAGGCGGAGGTTGTGGTGAGCCGAGATCGCGCCATTGCACTCCAGCCCGGGTAACATGAGTGAAACTCCATCTCAAAAAAAAAAAAAAAAAAAAAAAAAAGAATTCCTGATATTTCTTTATGCTAAAGCCAAATATAAATCATTGTTATTATTTTAGTTCATACATGTCTTAACATACTCTGCTAATGTTAATGATCAGGTATTGACTAACTTATATTTGATTAATTTAAAATCCCTCAATTCCTTTCTTTTCTTTGCCCTTTAAACCCTGCACTGTGAGGATCTGAGAATCCCAAATGAAAACTCTACTGAGATTTTATTTTATTTACGTCTTTGTAATTATAGCTTTATTGAGATACAAAATTTATCCTCTTAAAGTATATCATTCAGTGGTTTTTAGTATGCTGATAGAGTTGTGTAACCAACGCTGCTGTCTAATTCCAGAACATTTTCTTTCTTTTTCTGAGACAGAGTCTTGCTCAGTCGCCCAGGCTGGAAGTGCAGTGTCGTAAACACGGCTGACTGCAGCCTTGACCTTCTGCACTCAAGCGACCTTCCCGCCTCAGTCCCCCAAGCTGGGACTATAGGCACACACCACCACACGCAGCTAATTTTTTTGTATTTTTTATGGAAACAGAGTTTTGCCGTGTTGCCCAGGCTGGTCTCAAATTCCTGAGCTCAAGCGATATGCCTGCCTCAGCCTCCCAAAGTGCTGGGATTACAGGCATGAGCCACTGCTCCCAGCCTACAGAACATTTTCATCACTCCGAAGAGAAACCCTATACCCATTAGCAGTTATTCCCCTTTCTCTCCTCTTTCAAGCTCTTGGTAAGCACTTATCTTTCTGTCTCTTTGGATTTGCCTATTCTGAACATTTCATGTAAGTGGAGTCATACAGTATGTGGCCTTTTTTTAATCTGGCTTCTTTCACTAAGCATATGTTTTCAAGGGTCATCTGTGTTATAGCATGTTGTCAGTACTTCATTCTATTTTATGACTGAATAATAAATATTCCATTTACGGATATACCACATTTTGTGTATCTGTTCATCTATTGATAGACATTTGGGTTGTTTTCACTTTTTGGTGATTAAATAGTGCTGCTGTGAACATTTGTGTACAAGTGTTTACATGAACATATGTTTTCGATTCTGTAAGGTATATACTAGGAGTAGATTGCTGGGTCATAAGATAACTCTAATTTTTTGAGGAACTGCCCAGCTTTTCTATAATGGTTGCACAGTTTTACAGTCCCGCTAGCAATGTATGAGTGTATTAGTCTGTTCTCACTCTGCTGTAAAAACTGCCCAGGATTGGGTGATTTATAAAGGAAAGAGGCTTACTTTACTCACAGTTCAGTATGGCTGGGGAGGCCTCAGGAAACTTACAATCATGATGGAAGGGAAAGCAAACACGTCCTTTACATAGCGACAGGAGAGGGAAGTGCCAAGCAAAGGGGGAAAAGCCTCTTATAAAACCATCAGATCTCATGAGAACTCACTATCAGGAGAACAGCAGGATGGGGGTAACCACACTCATGATTCAGTTACCTCCCACCAGGTCCCTGCCATGACACTAAAGTCTTTACTTTAGGGGAGATTATTGGAGCTACAATTCAAGATGGGATTTGGGCGGGGATGCAGCCAAACCATATCAATGAGGGCTACAGTTTCTCCACCATCCTTACCAACATTTGTTATTTTCTTATTTTTCTTAGTAGCCATCCTAGTAGGTGTAAAGTAATATGTCACTCTGGGTTTTGCTTTTGTTTTTGGTTTGAGATAGGGTTTCACTTTGTTGCCCAGGCCAGAGTGTGGTGTGCAATCATGGCTCACTGTAGCCTCTACATCCTGTGTTCAAGGGATTCTCCCTCCTCAGTCTCCCTAGTAACTGGGACTATAGACATGTGCCACCACAATTAAAAAAATTTTTTTGTAGAGATGAGGGTCTCACTATTTTGCCTAGGCTGGTCTTAAACTCATGACCTCAGGTGATCCTCTGCCCCAGCCTCCCAGGATTACAGGTGTGAGCCACTATGCCCAGCTACTTGGTTTTTTGAAAGCTAATACCTACTCTAATTTATTTAACTCCCTTCCCAACAATTGTTTTTTATTCCCACTTTGAATGTCACCCAGGAAGAAATTATTTTGCAATGTAATATGATTTACAGAACATGCTCCTATTCCATAAGTAGTTTTGAGATTTTATTTTAAATATATACTGTTTTTGGCCAGGCGTGGTGGTTCATGCCTATAATCCCAACACTTTGGGAGGCCTGAGGTTGGCGGATTGCTTGAGCTCAGGAGTTCAAGACCAACCTGGGCAACATGGTGAAACCCTGTCTGTACAAAAAATACAAAAATTAGTCTGGCATGGTGGCTCATGCTGTAATCCCAGCTACTTGAGAGGCTGAGGCAGGAGAATCACTTTAACCCGGGAGATGGAGGTTGCTGTGAACTGAGATCGAGCCACTGCACTACAGCTGGAGTGACAGAGGCAGATGCTGTCTCAGAAAAAATCTTGTATTATAAATTGGGAACTGAATAAATTAGTTGGACTTTTGCTTGATTTTGTGTTTACCATACATGTATAAAATCTGGCCAGGCATTGTAGCTCTTTCCTGTAATCCCAGCACTTTGGTAGGCTAAAGCGGGCAGATTACTTGAGGTCAGGAGTTTAAGACCAGCCAATATGGTGAAACCCTGTCTCTCCTAAAAAAAAAAAAAAAAAAAAAAAAAAAAAAACGTAAAAATTAGTGGGGTGTGGTGGCATGTACCTGTAATCCCAGCTACTCTGGAGGCTAAGGCAGGAGAATCGCTTAAACCCAGGAGGTGAAGGTTGCAGCAAGTTGAGACTGTGCCGCTGCACTCCAGCCTGGGCAACAGAGTGAGACTCCGTCTCCAAATAACAATAAGATCTGACGTTCGCTAGGTCATAGGCGAGGCATACTTTTACATTTTATGAATCTCTTAATACAAAGCATTCATAACATGCTCTGCTTTTTGCAGTGAGTGAGACTTATTTGTACCCTCAGGGACCGTCTATTTAATACTTCACTGGAACATATGAGTGTATTATTCTGTTCTCATGCTGCTGTAGGAAACTGCCCAAGTCTGGGTAATTTATAAAGGAAAGAGGTTTAATTGACTCACAGTTCAGCATGGCTGGGGAGGCCTCAGGAAACTTAAAATCATGACGGAAGGGAAAGCAAACACGTCCTTCATATGGCAACAGGAGAGAGAAGTGCTAAGCAAAGGGGGAAAACCTCCATGAGAATGGAGGAGGTAGTTTACAGGTTCTAGTCATTGACTTTGCCCTTAAACAGAAAGATATTAAACCATCCTATGCAGTCTAAATTTGTGTTTTTATTTGTATAACAATTTTCATCCTCTGACCATCCCTCTACCCATCCTGTTCCTTTTCTGCTTGTTCTGTTAATGTCAGTGCAATTGGAGATAGAGTGGGATATGATTCTGCTGCTTAATTTGGAAAAGAATATGGAGTCTATAACTGTTTGTGATTTGATGCTTTGAAGTACATGGTATTTTTGGAAAGGAAGCTCTTCTCAGAAAGTATCTCACAACTGGGTACTGAGGTGTGTTCAGCATGGATGAACTAAAAAACACTAAGTGAAAGAAGCTAGTTGCAAAAGATTGAATCTTTTTGAATTGAAATGAATATATATGAATTGTATGATTCTAAATGGAATGAAATGTCCAGAAAAGGCAAATCGATAGAGACACAAAGTAGAGTAGTAGTGGCCTGGGGCTGGAGGTGGGAAGGAGGAGTCTATAAATGGGCAGAAGATATCCTGCTGGAGTTTTGGAAATGTTTTAAAATTGGATTATGATGATGGTTGCACAACTATGTAAAGGTACTACAAATTATTGAATTGTATATTTAGAGGAAAAAAAAGTCTCTTTAGTTTCAACTAGATCTTTTAAGACCCCATAGTATCCAATGAGATTATTTTCCTCCAAACATTCTTATTTTTTTGTTTATTTCTGCAAAGTGAAACATTGAGATAGACTTCTGTTTTATATTATTTCCCTTTTCTCTGTCTTGTATCACAGCTCTCCATCCTGCTGAAAAACCAAGATGATCTTGATAAAGCAATTGACATTTTGGATAGAAGCTCAAGCATGAAAAGCCTTAGGATATTGCTGCTGTCCCAGGACAGAAACCATGTAAGTAGCCCCTGTCATATTGTGGCAGCTGAAGACAAAGCTTGCTTTCCTTCAGAAACTTGTCTTGCCTCCTTGACTGACATTTTTGTTCCTCAGTCACTGCCAAATTGAGAGCATAAGCACAGCACAGCCCATTTGTCGGTGGTCAGTGAGCATTCTGCATTTGATTTCACTGAAGAGCCAGATTGTTAGTGTTAACGTTTCATCTAAAGGTTATTTGACTTATAGTGAGGGAGGAAGGAAAATACTTTATGATAAAGAAAATTATCGTGCTCTAATTTATATATTTCAATTAGATTTTGACCCCAACAAGAGAAATTTGATTTGTTTGGCAGTGCTGATTAGGAAAGACTGTCAAGGATTTGAGACTGTCATGCTTTATAAACCCAACTCCCGTAACTCCTTGCCTTTCCCTTGGGATATTAACAGGAAACAAAATTTTCCTTTTGTTCAGTGGAAAAAGCCATGGGTTGGGGGCCTTTTATAACTTACCAGCTGCTGCTTTGCCCGATGGCAGGCAGTCTGTGGGGTGTCAGAAGTAGGGAATTATACCTTATGCACAGTTTCCTCTCCTGAAGGATTCCTGGAGGCCTCACAATACTGTTTGCAATCTGTATCTGTCTTTCACTTACTGATTCCTCTACCAGTTTTCTTCAGATGCATGTTTCTGAAGGTTTCTTAGCACCATTTCCTTTCCTTATGCTTGACAGCCTTTCCTTTTCTTTATGCTGCCATATTGGCAGCATAGTTATGGGTGTAGTGACTAGGACAAAGTTTAGATGGAATGGTGCTCATGCTGACCATTTCTTTTCTTTTTCTTTTTTAATTATTTCTAGAGATGGGTTTTCACCATATTAGCCAGGATGGCCTGGCCACTCTTTTTTCTTCTTTACACTTCTTTACATGGCCAGAAGATTCATTTCTACTCTAGATCTTATCAACCTTAGCATACAATTTTTTTCTTTTCTTATATAAAAATTTTCACCTTTTCTCAAAAGGAAGCATTTTACGGCTTTTCTTTGGCATATCTAAGTTGTCAGAATCACTACTCTTGCACTTTAGAGCCATTGATAAGTAAAATAAGGGTTACTTGAACACTAGCACTGAGATACCATGATAGTTCATCCAGCTGAGATGGCTCATAGGTGACTAACAGGTTAGTAGCATAGACAGTATGGATACTTTGGAGAAGCATGATTTCCAGGCAAGAAGGAGCAGGATTGTGTGAGATTTCATCACACTATTCAGAACAGTGCAAAATTTAAAACTTTTGAAATGTTTATTTTCGAAATTTTCCATTTAATATGTTTTGGCCAAAGTTGACCATGGGTAACTGAAACTGTGGAAAGCAAAACCACAGATAAAAGAGGACTACTGTATTAAAGAAGACTCCCTGCGCACCAGAAATAGTCTTCTTTATCCCAAATAATTCTTTTTTTCTGGGTATATTTTGGGAAGTGTTCTGAAGTAAAATATATACCTTATTATTTCATTTCTCTGCCTAAGTTACTTACCAGCTCCTTATGGTCCTTCTTTACTGCCCATCATGTAAGATCTAAATTTAGCCTAATATTGGCCAGGCAGGGTGGCTTACACCTGTAATCCTAGCACTTTGGGAGGCCAAGGCAGCTGGAGCACTGTGAGCTTAGGGATTTGAGACCAGCCTGGGCAACATAGTGAAAGCTTGTCTCAATTTTTAAAAATCTTTTAAAATATAGTTTTAAAAACTTTTAGCCTAATACCAGGGTTGGCACCAACTGTCCCTACTTGCAACCCCCTATTCTCATTCCACATTCTTCAGCATACTATCCCCATGCAAGGGGAATATGCAGCCCTGAAGTTCTTCTTTCTTCCTCTTGGACAGTCCACGGCTGTCACCTTTTTATAGGACACAGTTTGATTTGTCTGCCACAACTTGGTCAGCATTTTTGACTGAGGACATTTTGATTATTCCTTATTCCTTTAGTTACTGGATATAGTTTGTACACTAGTTCATAGGTTGTTTAGTAATTACCTTCCGTGGCCAGGTACAGTGGCTCATGCCTATAATCCCGGCACTTTGGGAAGCCGAGTTGGGCAGATCACTTGTGGTCAGGAGTTTGAGACCAGCCTCGCCAACATGGTGAAACCCCATCTCTACTGAAAATAGAAAAATTAGCTGGGCATAGTGGTGCACACCTGTAATCCCAGCTACTCAGGAGGCTGAGGCAGGAGAATTGCTTGAACCCAGGAGGCAGAGGTTGCAGTGAGCTAAGATCTTGCCACTGCACTCCAGCCTGGGCAACAGAGCAAGACTGTATCTCGAAAAAAATAATAATAAAATAAGAATCAAAGTAATTGCCTTCTAGTTGTTGCATATTTGTAAGTTTTACCCCAAAAGATTGTAAGCTTCCCAAGAGCAGGAGCTTTGCCATTGTTTTGAAACCCTTTTCCTACTCATTCACTTAACAAAACACAGTGAATGCTTCCTGAATTGTTAGCAAGAGTCAAGCAGAGATCATATCCATCAAACCCCTTCCTTAGAGAAGAAGCTGGAATTAGAGCTTGGTTAAGTGTTATAATTGCTTAATTGGAAGCTGGCACCCCTGACTGTGATTGTGATTCCTATACTGTCTTGATAAGAAGTTTTAGACAACTGGTTCTTTACATCAGTGTTTCCATCCATTAAGGGGGTACAGATAGCTGTTGGTACTGCCACAACACCCACAGCTTTATAAAGATGACCATCTGAGCTCAGATACTCATGACATTGCAGAAGACAAATACCTTGGCCTCCCAGAGTGCTGGGATTACAGGCATGAGCCGCTGTGCCTAGCCAGAGCAGTTCTTTTTTAAATACAAAAACTGAAAAGTGAAATGGAAAAATAAACTTTTTGAGGACTTTTATTTATTTATTTAATTGGTATTTTTAGTAGAGACAGGGTTTCGCTATGTTGGTCATACTGGTCTTGAACTCCTAGCCTCAAGTGATCTGCCTGCCTTGGCCTCCCAAAGTACTGGGATTACAGGCGTGAGCCACCACCCCCAGGCAAAGGACTTAATATTTTTAAAAATTATAATAAAGTCATTTGAAGTTTTTGTTAAATTTATTTTTTAAAGGGCTATATTACATAATCCTATATTCATAATTCATTTATTGATTTATTTTTGCATATTACTTTCAAGTCTTTGGCCATTTGTATAAATACCTTATGTAAATATTGTCATGGTAGTCATGCAGTTTTCTTTTTTGAGATGGTGTCTTAGTCTGTTGCCAGGCTTGTCTGTTAACTACTAGGTTCAAGCAATCCTCCTGCCTCAGCCTCCTGAGTAGCTGGGATTGCAGGCTCACACCACATCACCCAGCTCATGCAATTTTCTAATTTATTTTTTCACTTAATATTTATTTTATTTTATTTTTACACTTAATATTATCATGAATTTTTTTTTTT
>NW_016107532.1:252802-254142 GCF_001604975.1 Cebus imitator | reverse complement strand
TGTTACCCAGGCTGGAGTGCTGTGGCATGATCTCTGCTCACTGTAACCTCCACCTCCTGGGCTCAAGCCATCCTCCCACTTCAGCCTCCCTAGTGGCTGGGGGACAACAGGCATATACTACCATGCCTGGCTGATTTTTTAAATTTTTTGTAGAGATGAGGTCACACTATATTGCCCAGGTTGGTCTTGAATTCCTGAGCTCAAGTGGTCTACCCACCTTAGCCTTGCAAACTGCTGGAATTACAAGTGTGAGCCACTACAACCCAGCCTATGATGAGCATTTTTCTATGTTGCAATTATAATTTGTAAGCATGCATGTTTCCCTTGAGTGGATATACCATAATTTAATTAAATAACTATTTTTGGTACTGTTGGGACACTGAAACTCCTCCTGTTTTTTGCATTTATAAAGATTTACATTTAAGAGTAACGGTGGTAATATTGGTGATGAAATCTTTCCTTCAGAACTTTCTCACCTAGACTTTAGGCTTTTTTTTTTTTTTGAGACAGAGTCTCACTCTGTTGCTAAGGCTAGAGTGCAGTGGCACAATCTCAGCTTACTGCAACCTCTGCCTCCTGGGTTCAAGTGATTCTTCTCCCTCAGCCTCCTGAGTAGCTAGGACTACAGGTGCCCACCACCACACCCAACTTTTGTATTTTTAGTAGAGATGGGGTTTCACCATATTGGCCAGGCTGGTCTTGAACTCCTGACCTTGTGATCCGCCCACCTCTGCCTCCCAAAGTGCTGGGATTACAGGCATGAGCCACTGTGCCTGGCCGGACCAGTTCTTTTTTTAAATACAAAAACTGAAAAGTGAAATGGAAAAATAAACTAGAGATATATAAATTACAAGGCTACAGTTTTTATTATTAGATTCAATAGACATAAAATCACTCTGCCACATTTCTCTAAAGTTTTTCAAAGGTCACTCTCCATTTCTATACTATCTGATAGAAGAGCAGGACGAGCAGTATACCAGTTTGTGGACTGGCAGCAGCCCAAAGATCATACCTTGAGTATACTGCTCCAGGATACTGTATCACTTGGTCTTCATCACCTCCTGCTGATACCGCCAGCTACTTTGTTTCTCCACTTTGAATTTCCTGCATTTGAGGCAGTTGCCTCAGCCACCTTTTGTTACCACCTATTCCTTTATTTCCCTTTTTTTGTTTTTGACACAGGATCTACTCTGTCACCCAAGCTGAAGTGCAGTGGTGCAGTGACAGCTCGCCATAGCCTCAACCTCCCAGACTCAAGTTATCTTCCTCCCATCTCAGCCTCACAAGTAACTGGGACTACAGGAGTGTGCCACCATGCCTGGCTTTTTTTTTTTTTTTTT
>NW_016107532.1:246101-252752 GCF_001604975.1 Cebus imitator | reverse complement strand
TGTAGAGACAGGGTCTCACCATGTTGCCCAAGCTGGTCTCAAACTCCTGGGCTCAAGCAATCCTTCTGTCTCAGCCTCCCAAAGTGCTGGGATTACAGGTGTGAGCCACCACACCTGACTGTTTCTCTTCTTGTTCCTGTTTTGAAGTGTGCTATCTCTTCCTTCTCTTTGGATTCTTTTGATCCTTATATGACAGCTTCTAATTTTCCTTCTGTCTTCATTCCTCACAAGTACATGTCATACCTCTCCCACCTCACTTTGGCCAAGGCCATGTCTAAGAGGCCTCAATATTACTTTTACTTGAGAACTCCTGAGAACTATGTCTCTTTTAAAAAAAATTTTTTTTGAGACACAGTTTCACTCAGCCTGACGCCCAGGCTGGAGTGCAGTGGTACAATCTTGGCTTACTGCAACCTCTGCCCCCTGGGTTCAAGCAATTCTCCTGTCTCAGCCTCCCAAGTAGCTGGGATTGTGGGTACGTGCCACCATGTCCGGCTAATTTTTATGTTTTTGGCAGAGATGGAGTTTTGTCATGTTGGCCAGGCTGGTCTCAAACTCCTGACCTCAAATGATCTGACCGCCTCAGCCTCCCAAAGTGCTGGGATTACAGTCATGAGCCACCACGCCTTGCCCCAGAGAAGGATCTTAGAATTATTGTGGTGCCTGGGAAACCTCACCCAGGTTCCTCCACAGTTGGAAATTATTAGAAGCCTAGCAGAAACTATAATATTGTCCATGAGGAGAACTTGAGAGCTGTATTATTCTATTCCCCACAGCTTCAAAGATAACTGAACTAGAAAACATCCAGAAGACAAAATTTTTAAGGAGTTGGAGTCACTTTCATATATGAATATTGTAAAAGTTTAGAACTCTTTAGTCAGGAAATACAGCCTAAGCATATACATAATCAGATTCTTCAAAGCATTTAAGAGCATGGATAATGAAGACACAGATTTATTCACCTAACTCAATTTGGATGAACTCCATGAATATTGAGCATTATCTTAGAACAAAAAGAAAATAATTTGTATAACAAGTGATAAACCAACCTGGGTAACATAGCAAGATCTCATCTCTACAAAAGTTTTAAAATCAGTTGTGGCAGCAAATGCCTGTCATTCCATATACTTGGGAGGCTGAGGCAGGAGGATTGCTTGAGCTCAGCAATTCCAGGCTGCAGTGAGCTATGGTTGTACCACTGCACTCCAACCTGTATGACTGAGCAAGACCCTGTCACAAAAAGAAAAAAGGTGATTTATGTGGCATCTGTTATTCTGAAATTGTATAGTTTCAAAGCAGATTTTTTAAAAAGTGGCTTTAATAAATTCATGGATGGTAAAGCTGTAAATTTTAATTAAATCACCTCAGATGCTTCCACAGCTATCGTAACTATCATGGTCTTCCATGCATGTATCTCTTGGTACCACCGTTAAAACAGAGGACTGGACAGAATGTGCTTGGTGATCCAGTGCGCCATGTCTTACATTACATTCCCATGTAACAGACTAAAGCAACCTCTCTCCCCACTGTACCACCTCCCTGCATTGTTGAATCCATGTGTTCCTTTTGTGTCATATCGCTAAATCTTTTATTGAGATAATTTGTGGGTAGACTTTTGTAACTCTCTTTCTGCCATCTCCTATCTTCTAGTCACTTAAGTCTTGGTGCTCATGGTTTCCTGGCAATTTTTCGTGTTTGTGTGCCAGAGCACATTTCTACCTAGAGTCGTTTAGTGAGGTGTTCATGGAATCGTCAAATGCTATCTTCTATTTGTTGTCTTTAGAATGCACTGCTAGGCTACACAGTTCATACCTGTGGGCTGTCCTGTCGCTCTACGACAGTCCTCTTGTATTCTCAGGCATAGCCCTACCTTCCTCCTTCCTCTTGTTTCCTACTTCTGAGTCTTATTCAAGGTGTCCTAAATCCTTGCAGCAACCTCATTTTTATTTACCATACCATTCTCTTTTGCCCCTTAAATTGAGATTTTCAGAATTTGACTGAATATTACAAAATATCAATGCCTGGACTCCATATCCAGAGGTTCTGTTGATCTGAGGTATAAAAAGCTCCACAGGCAATTCTGATGGGCAGCTAGCGTTGAGAACCATTACCTGCAATGGAAGCGTGACTCACTCCTAAAACCTGGCTACTCAAAGTGTGGCCCGTATAACAGCATCACCTGGAAGCTGGTTAGAAATGCAGGCTCTGAACTCCACCCCAGACCTACTGAATCCGAATCTGCACTTTAACAAGATTGCAGGTGATTCATATGTACATTAAAATGTGAGAAACTCTGCTTTGAGACCTTCACTGATTCTCTTCACTTGCTTTCCCACCTGTTGCTATAACCGCAACCTTTTCTTTTACAAATCTATGCTTGTGCTGGCTGTTGAAATTACTGACTCAGCTTTTAGATTTTTAAATTTATTTTATTTTATTTTATATATATTTTTTGTGATGGAGTCTTGCTCTGTGGCGCAGGCTGGAGTGCAGTGGCATGGTCTTGGCTCACAGCAACCTTCTCCTGCATTCAAGCAGTTCTCCTGCCTCAGACTCCCAAATAGCTGGGATTACAGGCACCCACCATTACACCTGGCTAATTTTTGTATTTTTGGTAGAGACAAGATTTCACCATGTTGGCCAGGCTGGTCCCGAACTCCTGCTCTCAGCTGATCCGCCTGTCTCAGCCTCCCAAAGTGCTGGGATTATAGGCATGAGCCACCACACCTGGCCTAGCTTTTAGATTTTTAAATCCAGGGTTTAGATTGTATGTCCTTTGGTACACATTTCAAATTCATGTTGCCGAGACTTATTAAATTCCCACTATGTGTAAAGCCCTGCATTCAGGCAGGTGGCAGGTGCTCATCATGCAACTCTTCTTTGTGAGCACAAGGCTGTGGCTCTCCCTTGCCCTTCACTTGCCTGCCTCCCCAGTATGTGGCTTTGACTGTTTGTTTCCTTTCTGACCCTCAGCAGAGAGCTACTGCACATCGGAGGCTTCAGCAAGAACATTCACTTCCCCTTGGTTCTGACTTCCCGTTAGAGCAAGACAGTTTGTCAAGACAACCTGCGTGTGATAAAGTCTGTCATGGGGAGACTAGGGGAGGTTGCTTGGCAACTGAACTCTCCCCTGAGAGTGGGAAACTTTTTTCCTGGAGGACAGGATATAGAGTTTGTTTAGATCAGACTTTTTTTATGTGTTAGAAGGAGATAGAGGAGCAAGTAGAAACTTTGAACCAACTTGTTTCTAAATCCTGAGCTCTCATCCCCACTTTCCACACGCAGTGCCCTGTTTATTTGTAATCACATTCTGACATCATTTCCTTACCTCCAGAGTTTAGTTTTAAGCTTTCTCAGTGCACAGGCCCCACTTTGTTGTTTAGTTTTCTCTGTGGTGGCTGGACTGGGCCCAGTGGAAAGAGTGGGTGGGTGCTGAGAGGATTGCTGACCCTCCTTTGAGGCCCTTGACCTCTTTCTGGCAGAATGGTGCTTATGATTGCTTTTCCCAGTTGTACGTGATCCCGAGATGATTTATGTGTAAACCCTAGAATCTTCTTAATTTTCAGGAGTGATTATGATTGGGAAAAAGAAGCATATTGAGCTAGTTTTAAACATAAATATATAAGCTGGGCATGGTAGCATGCACTTACAGTCCCAGCTAAGGTGGAAGGATCCCTTCAGCCCAGGAATTTGAGTCCAGCCTGGGCAATATAGCAAGACTCTGTATCAGTTAACCAAACAATAAGATAAATACATAAATAGCAACAAGAATTGCCATTCTGACTCCCTCCTCTGCAGAGATAATTTTCTGCTACTCTTCCTAAACTCTCTGGAGAATTTTATGAGAGGGTATTTACAGCTCTCTTTTCTGTTTTGCAGATTATTACAGGAATGCCTGTTATTCTTCCATGTCTGGATTATCGCCTGTTAAACTGGGTACTAGGTCTCAGTACTCATATATCATTGAAGCTGTAAAACTACATTGAACAAATAGTGATTTGCTGAGACAAATAGAGGAGTGACATTTAGGGGAAAGCTGGGTAGCTCATGTATTAAAAGCATGAAGGTGGCTGAGTGTGCAGGGAGTTCTTAGGGTGAGACAGCCTTGATAGGCCTGACTGTAAAGATTTAGCTTGGTCTTTTTCCTCTTCCTTTACAGAACAGTTCCTCCCCCCACTCTGGGATGTCCAGACAGGTGCGGATCAAGTCTTCCCAGTCCGCAGGGGATATAAATACTATCTACCAGCCCCCTGAGCCCAGAAGCAGGCACCTCTCCGTCAGTGAGTATTTCACCCCTTTTTTCTCCCTCTCTCTTTTATCTACCCACATTTTTAAAAAAGCAACAAATATTTGTTAAATAATCATCAAATATTTATTGACTATTACTCTGTTTAGAGTAGTCCTCTATGCTTTTATTTTATTTAGAGAGGAAGGGCAAAGAAATAACTGGGATGGTGTCCTGACTCTCAAGGAACTTAAAATACAATGATGTAGTAGTGTGATTAAATTCCTTTTAAACATCCCTGAAAAAGTGATCACCTCAAACATCTGCTTGAAGACTTCCAGCTGTGTACTTTTGACCCTTCTTGTGAAGAATGGAGACTTACAAAGTTCGGAATTAGGTCTAAGTTTGAATTTTAACCTTAAACCTCTTGCTTATGATTCCTGAGAAGACTTTATACTTCAGGGAAGATGCTGACCCATGAAACTCTTGAGAGAGTCAACCTAAGTTGCCTGAGAAGGAAAGATGACTGTTGACATAGTACAGTCATTTCTCTATATTTGCAGGGGACTGGTTCCAGGACCCCTGTGGATTCCAAGATCTGTGGATGCTCAAGTCCCTGAAATAAAATAGCGTAGTATTTCCATATAACCTGCCCACATCCTCCCTTATAGTTTAAATCATCTCTGGGTTATTTATAATACCTAATATGATATAAATGCTATATAAATAGTTCTTATGCTATATTTTTATTTGTATTTTTTTTTGCTATTACTGTTTTTTATAATATTTTCCCACATATTCTCAAACTCTGGTTGGTTGAATCCACAGATGCAGAACCTGCAGATATGGAGGGCCGACTGTATATACAATCTGCTAACTAGACAGAAAGCTCTGTGGCTGCTACCAGTCCTCCCCAGGACAGTATTCTCAATGAGGACTGTGCACTATTACTAGTTAACTCAAGATTCCTGTGGATCCCACTTTTGAGAGTCTGGGGAGAAAGCCCATTTCTTGAATGTTGAACTTGTATCAAAAGGAAAATCTGGCCTTATCAACCATCGTGTTGAGCCTGCTGCCTTAATGTTGTGGAGACCCCTGCTGCTGCTAGAAAGCCAGCTTTGCCCTTATCCGTATAGGTAGAATTGCATCAAATTGAACTGTCCTCTGAAGATCCTGAGCTAAGCTTGAGAGATCTAAGCACTGATCCTATTGCTGAGTTTGTCTGTCTACAATATGCCTCCTGAGGGAGTTGCAGGAAAAATATGTTATGGGGGCACTGACTTTGCCTTACTGAGTAACTTCTGGAACCCCAGCAAGTACTGGTAGTAAGTATTGCCAGGCTGAAAGTCTGTATATGAATTTCATATTTCTGTAGATAATTGGGGGATGTGTTGGTTGAAGAGGGAGAACGAGTACCCTAGCAAGGAGAGCCTAGCCAGAGCGTCTCTGGCCCTGGAATCTGGGTGCCTCAGAGCCTGGAAGCTCTGCCAGTTTGGCCTCTTTTCCGGAGTCCTTATAGGGATTGAGGAGGTGGGCAGCATGGTTCCTTGTAATCAATAAGAATTGATGGGGCAGTAACTGAGTCTCCTGCCCTCAAGCAAGAGCCTGTGATATGTGCATGGAGGCAGGGGCTAAATGTTCAGTCACTGGACCCTTTTTCCATGTTATTGGGAGCCATATTATGGAAATTATTTCCCTGGCTGAGAATGCTAAGAATGAAATTTCTGTGAAATAGTTCCTGTTTCTCTGGAAAATGGGCAACACAGCCTCTTAGCATACCTAGATCCTGGCTTCCTTCATTCAGCAAGCATTAAGTACCAGCCATTGGGCTGAGATGAATGCTGCAATGAAGCACGTAGAAGAAGGGTTGGCTGGAGCAGAGAGGAGGCAATAGCCAGTTCCGCCTGGAAGAGAAGGGCTTTCACAGAAAAGGCAACATCAGAGCCTACACTCCAAGAAGATTTTCTCAGCATCATGTAGGGATCGACATCTCAGGCATAGTAAGGAACACCTGCCAGGCATGATCACAAAAGAACTTGGTGGTTTCCAAGAACCCCAGGGACTTTGGAGTGTGTATGGGTGAGGTAGATGTGGCAAGAGAATGAGCTGGGCCTGTGAGCCTTTCCACAGAGCCAAGAAATGGGAGAGATGATTTCTAACTGGAATGATCTGGAAAATGCATTCTGAGGGGAGCTGTTCCAGCTGGACCTTGAAAAATTATGGAGGATTTCCATAGGGGACAAGGGGAGAAAGGGCTTTTAGACTGTGTCTTTGGGGAACTCACTAATCCTTCAGATCCAGACTGGCTGATATATTTGGAGGAGGAATAAAGAAGGCCGAGAAAGGATGCCTGGGTAAAACTAAGGGACTCTCAACTGCACTCAGGCTTTTTTGGTAGGCAATGGGAAACCACTGAAAATGTTTGC
>NW_016107532.1:187810-245411 GCF_001604975.1 Cebus imitator | reverse complement strand
AAAAAAAAAAAAAAGTACCAAAGTATCTACTATGTGCCAGAAATAAGGGAAGCAAAAAACACAGGCTCTGTCCCTGTGGCCTTTACAATTCATGAAAGATGGACATTTACTTGCTATGATGTGATTAGTGTGTAATTACAGACTCTGACTGAAAGCTGTGTGATGCTGTGAGTGGGCTATAACTAAGAAAGAAATGGGCTTGGCATGGTGACTCACGCCTGTAACCCCAGCACTTTGGGAAGCCAAAGTGGGTAGACTGCATAAGGCCAGGAGTTCGAAACCAGCCTGGTCAACATGGTGAAACCACGTCACTACTAAAAATACAAAAATTAGCTGGGGATGATAGTGAGTGCCTCTAGTCCCAGCTACTCAGGGGACTGAGGCAGGAAGATCACTTGAGCCTGGGAGATTGAGGCTGCAGTGAGCGGAGATTATACCACTGTACTCCAGCCTGGGTGACAGAGTGAGTGAGACTCTGTCTTAGAAAAAAAAAAAAAAAGAAAGAAAGAAAGAAATGGTGGGCTATAACTAAGGGATGGGACCTGATCCTGATCTTGGGGCCAGGAAAGCCTTAGGCATGAATGGGATTTGGGAGTTAGGCAAAGGGGATGCAAGGAAGAGGGTTCCAGGTAGGGGATGTTAAAAGAGCAGAGGCCTGATAGCAAGAGGAAGTGTGGTATGTCTGAGAAATGGAAAGAAGTCCGGATAGCTGGAGAGCTGGGAGTGAGGGGAATGGGAGGGCAGGATGAAGCTGGAGAGAGAGGCAGAGCCTTTTGGACCCTGATTAAGCTTCTGATCATTGCATGGAAAGTAGTGAGAAGCTACTTTAGAGTTTTTAAGTGAAGAGGAGTGAGTGGGGTTACATATTCAGATTTATATTTCGAAAAGATTGATCTGGCTACAGTGTGGAGAACAGATTGGAGGGGTCAAGAATGAATCCAGCGAAACCGCATTAGACTAATGCAGTGGTCCAGGTAAAGAAAACTGGGCCTTGGAGTAGGCTAGTGAAGTGGAGAGAGGAAGGAGCAGGTGAACTTGAGACATTTAGAGGTAAAACTGACAGAATGTGGCATTTTGGTGGTTCTCAGAGTGTTCTGGGGATCCTGGGGAGTCCCTTGGATCCTTTAACCCTGTTAATTCAAAATTATTTTCATAATCGTGCTAAGACGATTCTATCGTGCTAATGACACTCATTCTCTCACAAGTGTACAGTGGAGTTTTCCAGAGGTCATGTGCCTTAGGTGATGTCATCACTCTAATGGCTTAATGGCATGTGTGCTTGTATATGATTATATTCTTAAAATTTCTATTTTTCTCTACTGGTTTCTCCTAAGAAAATGTTTTAAAAATTTCTGAGTTTTAATTTCTAATACAGTAAATATCAGTTCATATATCCCACATAAATAAAAGCTAAGTGCCCTTAGTTTTAAGGTACAAAGGGGTTCTAAGACCAAAAGGCTTAAGAACCACTATAGCATTGGATTGAATTTGCAGGTGTTCTCAGGAGGCTAAGGTGGGAGGATAGCTTGATTCCAGGAGTTTGAGATCAGCCTAGTCAACATAGTGAGACCCAGTCTCATTAAAAAAAAAAAAAAAAAAATGAGGTCGGGTGTAGTGGCTCACACCTGTAATTCCAGCACTTAGGGAGGCTGAGGCAGGTGGATCACCTGAGGTTAGGAGTTTAAAACCAGCCTGTCCAACATGGTGAAACCCTGTCTCAATGAAAAATACAAAAATTAGCTGGGCGTGGTGGCGTGTGCCTGTAATCCCAGCTACTCGGGAGGCTGAGGCAGGAGAATCGCTTGAACCTGGGAGGCGGAGATTGCAGTGAGCTGAGATGGTGACTATTGCACTCTAGCCTGGGCAACAAGAGCAAAACTCCATCTAAAAAAGAAAAAAAAAGCTGGGCGCAGTGCCTCATGCCTCTAATCCCAGCAGTTTGGGAGGCCAGATCATGAGGTTAGGATTTCAAGACCAGCCTGGCCAAGATGGTGAAATCCTGTCTCTACTGAAAATACAAAAATTAGCTGGGTGTGGTGGCGGGCACCTGTAATCCCAGCTACTCGGGAGGCTGAGGCAGTGAATTGCTTAAAACCAGGAGGCAGAGATTGCAGTGAGTGGAGATCACACCACTGCACTCCAGCACAGGTGACAGAGCGAGACTCTGTCTCAAAAAAAAAAAAAAGAAAGAAAGAAAGAAAAATAATTTGCAGGTGTTCAGAGAGAGGGAGATAAATTACTGCTTTGTGGAGCTGAACAAATGGCATTGTCTTTCACTAAAACAGGAATACTGGAAGAGAGCCTGGTTCCAGTTGCTGGGAAGGGGCAGACTTAATGTTTTAGACATGTTGGTATTGAAGTGCCTCTGATGCCAACAGGAGATATCAGAGGGGCAGTTAGACATACAGGTCTGTAGCTCAGAGGGGAGAAAATCAGGATTAGTGAAAAAATATTGGAAATTGTCACGTTCAAACCATGGGCCCAGGGGAGAGTGCCTAGCCTAAGCAGAGACTATAGAATGAGAAGAAACGAGGGTCCATGATTGAGCCTTCGGAACCTAACACTTAGTGATCGGTTAGAAGAGGATGAGCCTGCGAAGGACACAGGAAAGGAGTAACCAGAGAAATAGGAAAGGAAATTAGGAGTGTGAGGTGGGGAGAATGCCTTACTTCCACAGAACCAGCCAGGTGGGAAGGACAGACCAAGGGTAAGAGACAGAAACCTGTTCTTTTCATTCACAAATGTCTGAGTGCTTGCTGTGTGCTGGTACAGGTAAGACTTTCTGAAGTCAAGGGAAACAGAGACAGGAGTCAAGGTTAAAGCATGAGAGACTTGGAAATGTCCTAGCAGTAGAAACCGGTCAAAGAAGTCCCTGGTTAGTAAGCCTTAGCAATTCAGCCTTTCACCCAGTTCCTCTGCTGCCTCCTTGCCATCATCATTTACATATATGTGAATATTTAGTGAGTTTGCAGGAAGTGGGCCACTCAGTTCACACCGCAACATTTGCATTGATGGAGAAGCACAGGGTTAGCCCAATCAAATTCCAGACATGTATATTTATTTGAAATTCTTCCTTATTTTGGATTGCAAATCAGCTTTCTCTCACTTTACCCATCGACTCTAGTACTGCTCTCTTGAGGAACAGATAAACACAGATAAAATCGTTCATATGACAGTTTTTCAAATATGTGAAGCCCCAGGTATGATATTTATCCTTTTTTTAAATCATAATATGCATACCTTGAATTCCAGTTTTTTTCAGGCCAGTCTGTTAAACTCATTCATGCTAAACAAACAAAACAGAAACAAACAAAAAATCCTACTAAGTATTGAGTAATCCAAAGGAGTTAATTTCCCTGTGGGGAGATCACCAGGCAGGCTGATGGAATTTCCCTACCTGAAAATATCCTCTCTCATATCTTGGCCTATGGAAATTCTACCTACCTTTGAAGCTGAAGCACTATTTTTCCATAGTACATTGGGTGGTGCCCTTAAGCCGTGTAACCAAGCCTCAACTAAAGGACTTGTCTGCCGCCTCACACCTCTAATCCCGGCATTTTGGGAGGTCAAGGCAGGCTGATCATCTAAGGACAGGAGTTTGAGACCAGTCTGTCCAACATGGTGAAACATGGTCTCTACTAAAAATACAAAAATTAGCCAGACGTGGTGGCAGGTGCCTGTAATCCCAGCTACTCGGGCTGCTGAGGCAGGAGAATTGCTTGAACCTGGGAGGCAGAGGTTGCATTGAGCCGAGATCGTGCCACTGCACTCTGGCCTGGACAGACTCTCACTCTGTCTCCAAAAAAAAAAAAAAAAAAAAATTATCTGGGTGTGGTGGTGTGTGCCTGTAATCTCAGCTACTTGGGAGGCTGAGGTGGGAGAATCACTTGAACCCAGGAGGTGGAGGTTGCAGTGAGCCAAGATCATACTACTGTGCTCCAGCTTGTGCAACAGAGTGAGACTCTGTCTCAAAAAAAAATAAATAAAAGACTTGTTCCTACTACATTCTGACTCCTATATGGTCTAAGTTCATCTTGTTAAGTGCCTTTGCCTCTGTTCTTACTCTGTCTTTCTCCTTATCTTGCCACTTTGTCCCATACTGAGGCAAGCCACACTCTAACCCCTGAGTGGAGGCAATCGGGTTTTTTCACAAGTTTAGCAGCGAAATGGTGGACTTGCCAGTTGCAGTGGTGCATGCCTGTAATCCCAGCACTTTGGGAGGCCAAGGTGGATAGATGCTTGAGCCCAGGAGTTTGAGACCAGCCTAGACAACATGGCAAAACCCCATCTCTCTCTGTCATCCAGGCTGGAGTGCAGTGGTGCCATGACGGCTTACTACAGCCTCAGCCTCCGATCCTCTTGCCTCAGCCTCTCAAATAGCTGGGACCACAGGTGCTTGCCACCACACCTGGCTAATTTGTTTTTTGTAGAGATGGGGTCTCATTATGTTGCCCGGCCTGCTCTTGAATTCCTGGTCTCAGGTGATCCCCTACCTCAGCCTCCCAAAGTGCTGAGATTATAGGCATGAGTCCATCATGCCTAGCCCAGGATGTTTTTAGGTTACAGATATGAGCAAGTGTGTGAAGGGAGAGATAAAGACAGCTGAAGGAGGGGTTGAAGGTGATGAAGAGGAGATTATGGGGGAGCTGACACCTGCTGGAGATGAATCAAGTCCAGGTAGAGGGTCTATAATGCTTTCACAAGAAGAGAGGAGCCCTCTGCCGCTGAGAGACAAGGAGGGAAAATCCAGGCAGAGGACAAGAAGGAATATTGAAAGGATGAGGTTGGCTTGTAGCCACAACTAGGCAGTAAACCAGTTAGAGAACCAGCTTCCAGTTCTAGTGTAGACTTGAAAGGGTAGAAACCAGGACTGCAGAGGTAGTGACCATACACGTGAAAACAAAATGATTAGCATCTTTCACCTCCAAAGGTTTTTTTCCCTCCTTGCTATATAAGTTCTCTGATGCTAGATGAAATTAGAAACTTTGATGGTGGTAGCAACTCCAAAATAAAATGGAAATTTTGAAAGTTGAAACATAGAAGATGTTCTCAGGATCTTATGGAAATTCTGCCCACTGTTGTGTTCTACAGAGTGCAATCCGCTATGAGCATATTGGTAAATATTTGTTAAGATTTTCTGTTGAGAAAGAAAAAAAGATTTGATTTCTCTCCCCATCTCGTCTGTCCCTAAAGAGAGAAAAGAGTTTAGAAATAGTTGTGGCCAAAAAAAGCTATCTCTTTGTATTTGCAATGACCTGCACATTAACACTGACCCAAAGCCCTAGAACTCCCTGTGGAGACAACTTCCTGACTGCTTCAGCTTCCTGATGAGGGTTCTCCTATGAGAAGGGCTAGAATCTGAGAGCCTGTCTTTCAGCTTTAAGTCAGAGTACAGAGCAAAACAACCTACCATATCCTAGGCTGAGAGTTTATCTTTGACTCTGCCTCCTTGGGTTAAGGAGGTTGGTAGAGAGCCCACACTCCCTGGGAGGAATGAGAACAGCTGGCAGCTTATACCCTACTCTTCTCCTTCTGTGTAAAATGCCTTCATGGGAAGTTGTGGGCCTCTCTGAACAGTGGAACTGCTACTGTGCTCTTTTGCTTCAGCTGGTGCTGAGATGGGCCCATTGGCACAGATGGCCCCGTGAGGCTAGTTTTGCATAGCACTGTGCTTTGTGCTGTCTGGCTCGTTGCTATCACTGCTGGTAAATATGTAACCTTTAGTGAATTTTATGGTCCAGTATCCTATCATGTTCAGCTCCCTGTCTCACTTACTCTCAACTGCTGTTGTATGTCTCAGTGGCTCCCAATTTCTGAAATGAAGATTAAAAACAAAACTGAAAATGCCCTGGAGTAGTTCTGCCAACTCCTGGTTTTTCCATTCGCTTCCTCTGATAGCCATTGGTTTGGGGAGACTTCCCTTTCCTGCTCCAGCCTGTGGGCCTGTGCACAATAGCCTCTGGAGTGTAGCCCATCAGATAACAAGACTGGCTCTCTGCAGGCACAGCGTGGATTGGAAAAAGTGAAAGTCTCTGGCTGGAAATAAAAGCTCAGAAAACCTTTGCTATTTTTCCCCAGGCCCTTCTGGGTCTATAGTGCTGGACTTATGTGAGCTAGTCCCATCCCACTGTAAAACCAGGGGAGAGTTCAGTGCAGCTGATGAAGGAGGGGACAGGTGTTAGGGAGACCATGGATATTTTATCCCAGGGAAGTCTTACCCCAGACACTTCAAGTAACAGATTGAGGGCATTTCATCCTATCTGGGCATAATTTGGACCAATATCTAAGGTTTCATAAATAAGAGGGTTTTTTTTTTCTCTCCAATCAATCCCTTACAAGAGACATTTTTATTTGTTCTAGGTAAAATGTATAATACTGCTCCAGAGTGTGTTGGTCAGAGTTCAGTTGTGTAGAGGAGAACCTACTGTAGCTAGTTTGAAGAAGAAGAGATTCCATAAGCCAGAGGAGTACATTGTGAATTATGGAATCAATGAGGGAAGAAAGAGAAGCAGGCTCTAGGTTAAGACATACCACAGAGCGTCCTCCCTCTTCTGTAATCAGGAAGCCACCGGTCCAGAGGTCTAGGGTCCCTCAGCTCTGGTCCACACCTGTCTGTCAACATCGGCAAAGCTGAAGACCAGGTGTGGATCCTCTGCTAATGCTGTGGCAGAAAAACCAAAGGCTTCTGTGACTGTGCCCAGGAAAAGCAGGAAGCCTGTTAATCTCACAAAAGTGCATGTGATTGGCTGAACCTAAAGAGAGTCTTAGAAATACAGCTTTTAGCCAATTAGCTGTTGAAGTACAGGAAGGCACACTAGAAGGGTGAAATCCATCTTGCGCCTACCCCATATATCTGCCACATAGAGTGAAGGATACAAATGGGGTCTTGTGGAGTTCCTACCATGAGATAGGGTTATGTAGATATGTACCTGTGCCAGCACATTTATAACTTCCAAAAGAAATTATGAGGTAGGTAGATCTTCCCATTTTTGCAGTTGAGGAAATTGAGGTGAGAGCTTAGATCATTTAGCTAATGAGTGGCAAAGCCTGATCTGAGCCCATGTGTATCTAATTTCAAAGTTTAGTCTTTTCTCTCTGCACCTTGCTTACCTCCTTAGAGTTGCTTCCGCTGCTGACAAATGTTGCTGACATGTAGACTAAATTGCCACAGAACCTGTGGACTACCAAGATGTCATCCAAAGCTGAAAGTAGGAAGCAGGCAGTAGGCTAATTTTTATAAGCAAAGGGTTAAATAGTGTTCTCTCGGTGTTTTGAGGCATGATAGGACTTAGGAAAACCATCCTTTTTTCACAGTTGCACTAGAATTTTGTGTTACAGTAGCAAGGGAAGCAGCCAGGTACATGGGTCTATGAGGTCTGGATCAATGGAAAGTAAAGTAGTTTCCTTGGTCCAGATTTCCCCTAACCTCCATTTTGTCTTTGCCTCCAAGCCCTCCATTGATCAAATGGCGTTTTGTATTCCTCATCTCTGACTCCCAAATGACCATGGACAAAACAACCCTGAATTTGATCTGCATGAAACATGGCACTGTGGAGATGGCTGACACCTGTAATTCCAGCACTTTGGGAGGCTAAAGCAGGAGGATCCCTTGAGCCCAGGAGTTCGGGACTATAGTGAGCTGTGATCACACCACTGCACTCCAAAGAAAGAAACATGGCACTGTGTTTCCCCTGTGCTGCCAGGAAGTCCCCACGTTAGCCTCTCTCCCACACCTGGCAGGCTGTCATATTTCCTTGTGGATGGGATCTCCATCCTCCATAGGGATTACTCATGGGGAACAGATGGCCTGGCCAGTTCAGGGAGAGGTTTTGCCTTGTGCCATTGTGTTGATTAGCATGCCTACCTGTTGTGGAAATAAATTATAGTCCCCAAATTGCCTTGGCTGAACTGTACTGAGAGTCACAAAGCCTGTTTTATACCTTCAGCCCCACCATGAAGTCACTTTATGGCTTTGGGCCTCAGGTTTCCATCTGCACAATGTGAATGATAATAATGCACCACCACTGCCAGGGTATAATAAGGGTCAAATGAGAAGTGACAATGTTTTTTAAGAAAAAAAATTGCCTTGGTTGATTTTATTGCTCTGTTAGTTCACAGTACAATATCCCTAAATTTACACTGAGAGTAAGTTTAGTTTCTGCTAGGGCTTAGAAAATATGGATAAATTCTCTTTCATGGGCTATTTGAGACCATTTCAAAGGCATGTCTCAGATACCACTTTATCTCAGAATTGATGGCCTCTACCCTGTGAGTGAGATGTTGAGACAGGAAATCCAGCAAAATTCTATGCCTTTCAGAGCAATTTTGTTTCTGGCCTCCGCTCTGGAGTCACGTGGGGAAGCCAGATAACTGAGGACCCCATGTTAGGTTTCCTGCCAGAGAGACATCCTTGGAAGCAGACTGGGGTGATGTGTCCAAGCAGAGATTGGAAGTATTCTCCATGGTGAATTCATAAAAACATGTTCAGCACAACCAAATGAACCATATGTTCTGAACAACTGACTTAATGTAGAAGAATCAAAGAGTGAGTTTCAGCTGAGTGCAGTGGCTCACACCTGTAATCCCAGCCCTTTGGGAGGCCAAGGCAGGTGGATCACCTGAGGACAGCAGTTTGAGACCAGCCTGGTCAAGATGGTGAAACCCTGTCTCTACTAAAAATACACAAATTAGCTGGGTATAGTGATGGCTGCCTGTAATCCCAGCTACTAGGAAGGCTGAGGCAGGAGAATTGCTTGAGCCCAGGAGGCGGAGGTTGCCTTGAGCCAAGATTGCACCACTGCACTCCAGCCTGGGCAACAGAGCAAGACTCCATCTCAAAAAGAAAAAAAAAAGTCAGTTTCTTGAAGGTCATTGAAAAACAATAGTTTAAGCTTCTGAGAAAATGTTTTTCAAAGAGCAACCCTCTGGCCAGGTATGGGCACTCATCATGCCTTTAATCCCAACACCTGGGGAAGCCAAGGCTTGAGCCCAACCTAGGCAACATAGCAAGACCCCATCTCTAAAAGTGCACACACACACATAGAGCAAGCCTTCCCTCGATTCTTTTTTTCCTTTAAATATTTTTCTTCCTTCTGAGGGTTTTTGAAATATTGGGAATCTCTCTGGCTCAGGAAGTTTGTTGAGCCCCATCAGTCTGTCAGGCCCACCCTCTTTTCCAGGATGTTCGAAGAGCCTGGACTGGGCTTTTGAGCACCCTCTGCTGAACATCATGATCCTGGTGTGCTACCTCTACTTCCAGGCACAGGCTCAGTGCTCCTGGCTCCACATGAGCTTTCATTTTGTTTTGTCTTTGAGACAGGGTCTCACTCCATCACCCATGCTGGAGTGCATTGGTGCAAACATGGCTCACTGCAGCTCAAGCTCCTAAGCTCAAGCAATCCTCCTGCCTCAGTCTCCCAAGTAGCTGGGTCTACAAGTGTGTGCCACTATGCCTGGCTAATTAAAAAGATTTTTTTTGTAGAGATGGGGTCTCACCATTTTGCCCAGTCTGGTCTCAAACTCCTCACCTCAAGCATTTCTCCTGGCTCTCAAAGTGTCAGGATTATAAGTGTGAATCACTGCACCTGGCCACACATGAGCTTTTAAATGACAAGAAATATATATGTGTATAAACGTACACACACACACATATAAAACTAAAACTCAGTGTCTCAAGTTTTCCATCTAAAACTGGTCTGGACTGAGGCTCTAGCATCAAGAAAGGAGGGAAGCCAGGCATGGTGGCACCTGCCTGTAACTGAAGAGGGAGGATTTCCTGAGCCCAGGAGCTCAAGACTCGCCTGACATAGTGACATAGTGAGATCTGTCTTTGAAAAAAAAAAAAAAAAAACAACAAAAAAAACAACAATAGAATGAGTCAGGTACTTCTAGGTCTCCAACTGCCAAACTTGATCTCTCTTGCTTCCTTATCCATTTCCACAGAGCATCTTGCTTGCAGTTCCATTTCAGAAAACGTAGTACTACAGCCCCTGAACTAGACTGGAGAAACCAGCCAGCAAGGAAAGTAGCCTGCATTGTTGAGGGATGGTACTTCTGCTATTCCTGGTGTCTAGGAATTGCTGGGTTGTGGGAGAGAGGTAAGGGCTGGTAGATAAGGGAGTGGAGGGCTCTTGTGTCTCTGGTTTTCTACACAACAGGATAAATTTGTTCCCTCCAGAACAGGAAAAGCGTTCAGGATAAGAATCCTATATTTAAGTTTTGAAGCTATGAAAAATATTTGTGTGGCTATTGTTAAAGCTTTTTTTATTTGGTTGTTTGTGTTTTTTTTTTTTGTTTGTTTGTTAAAGCTTTTTTTTTAAACCTTCCGAAAGTTGGCTCTTCTGGTTTGTCTGGTGAGCTTAGGAAGGCAAAAAGATGCAAACTTTTGGCCTCATTTTTGTCCCCTCTGATCATGGAAAGCAATAGAATCAGTCAGGAAAAGCTCTTGGACTAGGAGAAAGAAGGACCTGATTTCTCAGACTCAAAATCCGTTATGACAGAAAAGTATTGCTCAATGACTTACAATGTGTGTCTCTGCACACTTCTGTCATTCACTGACGTTAGGATGATAAACCGTTTAATCTTACAAGCTGATGTGGTGAAAGTACCTGTAAATTGGTTTTATATTCTTTTTTTTTTTAAAGACAGAGTTTTGTTCTTATTGTCCAGGCTGGAGTGCAATGGCGCAATCTGGGTTCACTGCAATCTCTGCCTCCTGGGTTCAAGTGATTCTTCTGCCTCAGCCTCCCGAGTAGCTGGGATTACAGGCGCCACCACGCCCGGCTAATTTTGTATTTGTAGTGGAGACTGGTTTCTCCATGTTGGTCACGCTGGTTGCTCGGCCTCCCAAAGTGCTGGGATTACAGGCCTGAGCCGCCGCATCCAGTGGTTTTATGTTCTTTTACCTGTAAAACATAAATAATTGTTTTTGGGTGTTTCGGGTTTTTTTTTTTTTTTTTTTTTTTTTTTTTTTTTTTTTTTTTTTTTTTTTTTTTTTTTTTTTTTTTTTTTTTTTTTTTTTAAGATTTAAGTTCATTGAGTCTTCGTTTCTTCCTCTGTTAAGTAAAGCAAATGCTTACCTTTCAGGATTGTTGAAAGGATTAAGTGAAGTAACAAATGTAAAAATACCTTGTGGAATACTTGCCACTTAGCAGGCACCCAAAAAATATTTGCCAAACCTCTGTTGTAGGGATGCTGAAAATCAAATGAGATTAATTACTGTGAATGTGTAACAAAAAGTAAAGTACTACGTAAATGCGAGATAATCGTTACTCAGACCAGCCTGAGCAACATAGTGAGACCCTGTCTCAATTAAAAAAAAAAAAGATAATATCATTACTCATATGCCAGGAAGCATGGGAGTGGGTAGGAATGGAGAAGCCTGCCTCTTGATCCTGGTCAGACCATCAGGAGGGCCTTTTTACCTGATACAGGTAGAGAACAAAAAAGGGGAGACCCTGGCTGAGGGAACAGGAGAGCAGAGGGAGATGCCCAGGTATATTCAGTTACCTTTTCCTGGTCCCCACCCTCAAAATACTGCTGGGACCCAAAACTCAAGAGAACTAAACTGATGCATTGAGCTGATGGGAGGAAATGGCATTAGTGCTCTAGAGGAAGAGAGAAAGTGACATTATGAAGGAATAATTATATTTATATATATATATATATATATATATTTTTTTTTTTNTTTTTTAAAGCTAGTCTGATTGCCAGC
Source organism: Cebus imitator (assembly GCF_001604975.1). Lineage (NCBI taxonomy): Eukaryota > Metazoa > Chordata > Mammalia > Primates > Cebidae > Cebus > Cebus imitator. The sequence goes on along the minus strand of NW_016107532.1, from coordinate 233,698 downwards.
TAACATTGGTCTCATAGGGGTTATTCTGATTTTTGTTTTGTGCCAAGGTTTTTGGTCACATATGCTGTAGTGCCTGCTCTGTCTCTGGAGTTTGTTTCCTGTTAGGAAAAGACTTTGTTTGCCTGAGGGAGCTGGTACATGCTGGATGTTAGTGCCATGACCCATCTGAGTCACATTCCTGACCTCTGGGGCCTGGTGTCTGTGAGCTGGCCCCATACCGGCTCCTCTTGGGCCACACATCCTGGGCTCTGTTGTTGAAAAAAAGCCTCCTTTATGTGCTCTAGGCTCCCAGAACCTTGGCCGAAGCTCACCTCCCCCTGGCTATGTTCCTGAGCGGCAGCAGCACATTGCCCGGCAGGGGTCCTACACCAGCATCAACAGTGAGGGGGAGTTCATCCCAGAGACCAGCGAGCAGTGCGTGAGTATAGGGGGGTTGGGATATGCCCATGTCCTGTATCAGCAGACCAAGGTCATAACAAGGGGCTCCCAGTAGTCACAGTGAAGAACATGTACCCCATTTTGAAAGCTCTTTTATAAACCAGGCCTGCCCAAATATGGATTACCCCTTTTTAACAGTCAAATAACGATTTCTGCCAAAGATGGGATCTAAACTACGTAGTCTCGCTGCTGTTGGGTGAACACTTAACAGATTTTCCTTTATTGTAGTCCTCTCATTGTTCCCCCAGGTAGCTGGGACTATAGGCAGGCACCACCACACCCAGCTCATTTCAGTAGTGTTCTAACATATGCCTGGTTTTAAACTGACAGGTTATGTTTTTCATTGGATATATTTTAGTTTTGCCGTTTCTTGATGAAAGGTAGGGAGTAAACCATATCAAAATTACACTGTAGGATTGGTTAGGTTGACCATTTATGATGGTAGACAGTTGTATTAGTTACCTATTGCTCCATTACAAATTACCACAAACCTAGAGGCTTAAAACAACATACATTTATCATTTTCCAGTTTCCCTGAGTCAGGAGTCTAGGCATGATTCAGGTGGGTCCTCTGCTGAGGGTCACACAAGACTGCAATCAGGGTGTCAGCCAGGCTGCCTGCCTTTCTTGAGTTTGGGGTTCTCTTCCAAGCTCATATCGTTGTTGACAGAATTTAGTTTCTTGTGGCTGTAGGACTGTGGTTCCTCTTTTCTTCTGGATGTCACTGAGGGGCTTCTGAGTTTCTTTCCTAGAGGCCACCTGCTGTTACTTGCCATGGGGCCTTCTCACAACATGGCAGCTTCTTCAAGGCCAGCAGGAGAATCTCTTGCTCCAGTCTGCAAAGATGGAGTCATAAAACATCACATAATTATGGGAATGAGTATTCCATCCTCTTTGCCATAGTCTATTGGCTAGAAGCAAGTCACAGGTTCTAGTTGCACTAAAGGGAAAGGCAGCTGGCTCATTGGGACTAATTGGTAGAGAAAGTAATCACCTTAGAGTGTGCCCACCACAGTGGCTCAGCCATTTTAATGGCTAGCTTTTAAACTCGTGGCTTACTTGATGCAAATGGCTTTGGCTTAGTGAACTCAGAAAGGGTGAGATCTGTAGTTTCATTCTGGTCTTTTCAATGTGCTTGCTTTGATTGTTTTTTTTTTTTTAAAAAAAAAAAAAAAAAGGCTGTTCTTATACTTTCTGGAATTTGGCCTGAGAAGGGGAAATTTCTTAAGGAGAAAATGTCCAACAGATGGGCCCGGGCTGTCACATGGGAGATTTTACAAAAAACTGATTCTTGTAACTTTTCTTTCATTATTCAAACTATATAGGCTATGAGAAGCACTTTGTACTCTTCTTCCTTCTATCCTCCTGCCTTCCAGATAAATTCATGTTTGGAATAGTGACCTGGAGTGTCTTTAGCTGCAGAATTCCTTCTTGGGCATTTTACTGACCATCCTTCCTGGTTTCTCTAACCAGGGCACTTCTGGACATCAGCTGTTCTAGGGGTGACTTGGGTGTAAAATTCCAGAGATTGCAGATGAGCTTGATTGCCCTTAGTCTGTGTCCCTCACCATGGTCCTATACTCTGTCCTCTTCACTTTTTTTACTTTATCTGCATGGCCCCGGAAGGCATGGGAGGGTTTGACTCCTAGGGAGAACAGACTTTTAGAAAGAGGCCAAGGAAGGCAGTGGCTAGGGATTGCTAAGATCCTCTTCCAGTGCCTGCCTCTTTAGCTGAAGAAAATTGCTTCTGGTAACAGGTCATTTGAGATCAATCCACTGAACAGGAACAAACGTTGCATAGTACGTAATGAAAGAATATTCCAATGTGACTTTATTGAAAAGTGAAAGTATGATAAGTTTTTGTTTTTTCTTTAATTGGGTTTAGGTGATAATTGCATCTATTTACTCATTTTTGAATGAATAAAGTATGATTCATGTTAATTTTTTGGCCCAAGTTTTCTAACAAAATTTATGCCAGTCCGGATGCAGTGGTTCATGCCTGTAATCCTAGTCCTTTGCGAGGCCAAGGCAGGAGGATTGCTTGAGGTCAGGAGTTCAAGACCAGCCTGGGCAACATAGCAACACCCTGTCTCTACAAAAAAAAATCTTTTTGAATTAGCCGGGCATAGTGGCACACATGCCTGTAGTCCCAGTTACTCAGGAGGCTGAGGTGGGAGGATCACTTGAGCCTAGCCTGCAGTGAACTGCACTCCAGCTTAGGTGGCAGAATGAGACCCTGTCTTGAACAACAGCAACAACAAAATGCTAGCACAATGTAATGTCCTTCACTCCCTGCTTGACTTCTGACCATAAAGACGCTCATTTTTCACAAGAGCATTCACAGGACTTAGCAGTTTCCCCAAGGCCTCTCATGAGTCCACCACACCAGCCTTATTTGTCCATTTTCTTTTTTTTCTGTTAACTGGTGTAAATTTGCCAAATATGCACCTGATAGATTGAAAGCAATTCTCTCCAATGTTGGTTTCATCCACTTTGGATAGTCTGTATCCTTAACAATATTTGCAGTTTTACTTTGCAATTTGCCTTGATTGGCAGATTTTAAAAAATCATGTGTGACAATATGACCTAAAGCATTTGAAATTATGGATGGGGACAGATGCTAGTATTAAATGGGAAAAAACATTTGAGTTGGAAACTAATTTTATGGAGGTTGTTAGTGAATTTTCATAATTCTGATACTTTGTTTCCCTATGTAAATTTTTTTTAATTAATTAAAAAAAATTTAAACAGAGAGAAGGTCTCACTATGTTGCCCAGGCTGGCCTTAAACCCCTAAGCTCAAGTGATCCTCCTGCCTTGGCCTCCCAAAGTACTATGATTACAGGCATGAGTCACCAAGCCCAGCCCCTATGTAATGTTTAATGTTGGAGCTCAGATAATGAATATTCTGAAATTGAAGACCCCAGTCCCACCTTTGTGCAGAGAAAATGAAGGGGAAGATCTTCAGGACATTGATTGAAGAAAAATTGATTTTGTTGCTGCATTTGACCATGGGCCAGAGAAATATTTTAATATATTTAGTTATCTATTACCTCTGCATTGGACCAGGAACTGGGATGTTTTCATTCTGGTATCAGCTGTGTACTAACTTAGTTTTATGACTTTAGACAAGTCTCCTAACCTTTCTAGGCCTATAGTGCTCGTCTGTGAAATGAGGCAATACTTGTCTTTGTAAATTATAAATTACGGAGTGTAAACAGAAGCATTAAGGTCCCACCCAAACTCACTGGAAGGCTCAGCAGGGTAGTACCATCTCCAGAGCCAGGCTCTAGTGTTAATGAGCCAAGAACATGCCAACCAGAAAAGCAGAGCCTCGGCTTTGCTCTCCTGCCAGAGCTTCTTGGGATGCCAGCCAAGTATTTTTCTCCCTCCTGGAAACTTGCCTTTTAAACTAAGGGGGAGGACGGTACCTTCCTATTCATTCTTCCCACTGCATGGGGAGAGAAAGGACACTTTCATATTTCTACAAGAAGGCCCGTTTGCTGGGCTTTGCCATAAAGCTTGGATCACGGGGGAATTGGGGCTGGGGATGTGGCTTTATTGTATGACTTGTCTTACAGATGCTGGATCCCCTGAGCAGTGCAGAAAATTCCTTGTCTGGAAGCTGCCAATCCTTGGACAGGTCAGCAGACAGGTATGGGACTGTGGGTGGTTTGGAGGGTAATGCATAGTCATTTTTGGAACTGATGGGTTGAAGAAGAGGAGTTAGCTCTGCAGGCCCAGGGTTAAAACATAATGCTTCTAGGAAAGCCTTCTCCTTAATTTCCCAGACACCATGAGAATGTTATGATTGTGTAATTAAATGAATGTAATAATAGCTTATAAGATAGCAGCTCATTTATTAAGTACTTGCTTTGTTGTTTTAAGTGCTTTGCATGTTTTGACTTTCGACATAATATATGCCGCTCTTGTACTTTTGGCTTCACTGCTGTGATCTGAACTGAGAAGCAGCGGACTGTCATTGTTTTAGGGGAAAAACTGAATTCTCATCCATTGGTTTACCTTAATTTTTTACTACAAGTGTTTTTGGCAGGGAGTAAGAAACTGAAACCTGAAAACAGAATATCCAGAATGCCTATCATACCACGCTGCCTGCTTGGTGTATATCTTCTTCTTACACTTTGGGAGGAAACAAGTGGTGTTCTTTACATACCAGATAGCAGGGGTACATCTGGAAAGGCCTTGGCATTGATCTTGGCACTCCCTGGACTCTGCCTTATTATGCCCAAGAGCAGTTTTGATCAAGTCTGTCTGGGTTTCAGACTGTGCTCAGAAGCTATCGAGCAGGTTGGTTTTTTTTTTACTTTGTGTAACTGATTAATTGTTCATTTGGGTAGTGATCTTGTGACTATGGCTAACTATGCATTGTCTTGCCTAATAGACCTGAGCACTGATGAGCACTGTCTTCCCTTTAGACATTATAGAATACAGTTATGGTTACTTGGTTTCTAATGTGTAGCCTTGTCTGGGGCTTGCTTTCCAACCAGGGAAGTAAGAAGGCACAGGCAAGAGTCCTAGGGCCTGCTGTTGTAGACTGAAGGCTCTGCCAAGACAGGGACTGACTCTGACTTTGGACTATCTCCTGAGCTTTAGAAGGGAAAAGGGAGAGGAGAGGACTACATAAGGTCTAGTAGTTGGGAAATGGGGCGGCCACCCTCTGCTACTGCCTTGAGAGTTTCTAACCTGTAGCCACCACAAAAGGCCAATAAGCACTCATGTGTAAGGAAAAGGGCCATTCAGGTGGATCTTGGGAAAGATAGCTAAATTTACCCACCTCTTTATTCTTGTTCTTTTTCCTCTGCCCCTACAGTACTTTCTTTTATTTTCATTGTGAATGATCTAGACTTACTTCCTTGAGGCCCAGCCTGACTTGGGCTCAGGGCTCTCATCTTCCCTTCATGGGATCTGGGAAAGGACATGAAATCAGGAACCAGATAGACCTAGATCCAGTCCCAGCTCCACTAAATATTAGTTAAATGGCTTCAGACAAGTCTTTTAACCTGTTCTTGAGTTTCCCCATCTCCAAAGTGGAATGGTGGTGACTAGGCTGAAAGATGCCTGGCTTAGCAGCAAGAACACAGACTTATTTTTATTATACTGTATTTGCTACCTCACAGCGTTCTGAGGATTAAGTGAGAAAAAGCTCACTTTATAAAATAGGTAAGAAAGCAGCAACCTATAAACAATGACGTTGTGGCTATTTTTATTACTGCCCTGGGCAAAGGATTCTCTTGGAGTTCTTGGGGGTCTGTTACAGACGTGGGAAGAAAGGGCAAGGAGGGAGAGGTCTGTGCAGCCAGGCTGGGGTTGGGTCAGATGGGGGCGATGTGCCACTCAGGGTGCTGTCAGATTAGGTTATAGAGTAGTGAAGGGAGGGGTGGAGAATGCAGGAGCTGGACTCAGAAAAGGGCTGTTTCCCACAAAATATGCTTCCCCCACCTAACACTGTGGCAGGGGTTAGAAAGGGAGACCACCTGGACGCCCTGCTGGGTTGCTGTGGAAGTGTGCAGGGAGTCTGTTTTTTATTTCTTCTTGCTTTCTCCAGCCCATCCTTCCGGAAATCACGAATGTCCCGTGCCCAGAGCTTCCCTGACAACAGACAGGAATATTCAGGTGAGTTCCACAAAGCCTGAGTAGGCAATGCAGGGTGTCTAGGTGGGACCCCAGGTGGTTCTGACTCAATAGCTCTACTTAGGCTTGCTACTTTGAGATCTCAGGTGACTTGGGGGCTTAAGTGACTCACATTGACCTACACAGAAGCCAGTGATTCCCCCTTCTTACTCAGATCGGGAAACTCAGCTCTATGACAAAGGGGTCAAAGGTGGAACCTACCCCCGGCGCTACCATGTGTCTGTGCACCACAAGGACTACAGCGATGGTGAGTGCTCCTTCACCTGCCCCCTGCTGACTGCCTCAAGAAAGGACCAGCTGCCATGAAGAGGGTGGGCCTGTCCATCCAGCGTCTGTATTTTCCTTCATTCCTGAGGAATTGTGGCTCAGACTTGAGCCATGGGAGACAGGAAATAAACAAAAACAAAAACAGGGAAGATAGTATTTGTAGACCAAGATGCTGCCACTGGGAACTCTGACCTTTGTTGGAGACAAACCTATCCCATGCCCTCTTGTGCCCCGCAGCAGCAGGTGGCCTGGGGCCTGCAGAGGGGTAAGGAGTAGGATGCAAGGAAATCAGTGCCTTTGGGTGTGGCTTGGCCTTGTAAGCAATTGTGAGCCCACAGGCCAGCCATGTGCCTTCCCTTTGGCCAGATCTCCCTGAACCAGACTACTTCCTAATTTCTGCTTTTGTCCTGATTCTTGGAGTGCTTGGGACAGCAGCCTGTGTGGAATGAGTCAGGTGGGAGGGCGGAGAGGGTGGGCTGGAACTGGTATTATCTATCACTTCTGGCTCGGACCTGGTTTGTACATTCAGCCTCATAGCCCCCAGTCTGACTTGCTCTACTCTGGCCCTTGCACCCTTTCAGGCAGAAGAACATTTCCCCGAATACGGCGTCATCAAGGCAACTTGTTCACCCTGGTGCCCTCCAGCCGCTCCCTGAGCACAAATGGCGAGAACATGGGTCTAGCTGTGCAATACCTGGACCCCCGTGGGCGCCTGCGGAGTGCAGACAGCGAGAATGCCCTCTCTGTGCAGGAGAGGAATGTGCCAACCAAGTGTGAGGAGCTGTCCCTGGCTAGGAGGAGACTGTCCAGGCTGTCTCAGACAAGCTACAGGGGCAGAACAGCTGGGCCCCTGGGACCCTTAGGCCCAGCAGGTGGTGGCTTTGGCCCATACGCACCACATGGGATAAGCCTTGAAGTGCCTGAAGCCTGGCTCCACTATTATGTAACAAGCCTCTTCTCCTCTCTGATCTTTAGTTTTTTCATGTTTAAATGAGGGAAGAGCACACCCTTCATCCCTGCCATAATAAGATATTTAGGGGCTTTGGAAGCAAATGTATTTGATCAATGCAGAAGAGCATTTAACCATGACTGTAGCCAATCCTTTGCTTCTTGGGACTCTGGCTTTAGGTCCAAGTGACTAAATCTGGGCTTGCTCCAAATTGCGGTGGAGATGCTCTACTAAGAGATGATGTGATGGTGCTGGGTGAGGGGGAGCCTGAGCCAGAGGCCCTATTATAGAGTGCCTGGAGAATGAATGGGATATCCATAAATAGTGCACACAAAGTAACACTCTTTCCATCTGTTCTCCTGTAGCTCCCAGTGCCCCGATCAACTGGCGCCGGGGAAAGCTCCTGGGCCAGGGTGCCTTCGGCAGGGTCTATTTGTGCTATGATGTGGACACAGGACGTGAACTTGCTTCCAAGCAGGTCCAGTTTGACCCAGACAGTCCTGAGACAAGCAAGGTACACTTTCCCCGTGGTCTGACTTCAGTTCTCTCCTTTCAGCAAAAATGCCTCTCTTACACAGAGTAGTAGTTGTTTGAGATGCTGTGGGTCGCTTCCTCCATCATTCTTCCCAAGCTCCCTTTCTCTCCATCCTGGCCCTAGTCACAGGGTGAAAGGACTGTGGTCTGAAGAACACGAAGCACCTGGGGAAGGGGTCATGTATAAGGAACTAAGCTGATGCCAAAGTACCAAGTACCCCAAACTGAGAGGTGATGACTCGTGCCACAAAGGGCACTCCCTGCTCTCCACCAGACAAATCTCTCTTCCTAGCCCTCAGCCCAGGAAGGAGCTGTGGTGTTCCTTCACTTGGTCCAGCTCTAAAGGAAAAATCACATGGCCTGACTTTGCAGTTCAGCTTTCAGCATGGCTTGCACTTCAGTTGGAGCGGACAGACAGCAGTTACCTTAGCTAAGCACCCACAGCCCCTTCTCCCACCTCCCTGCCTCCTTCCACGCATGGGAGTGCCACCATCCCAAGGCCTTCCTAGCATTGTGGCCCAGGGCCAGACAGTTAAGAGAGTCCTCCTTTTCTCCAGCTGCAGTTCCCAAGGCAGACTCTTGGGAGGCCACTAACTAGGGCAAGTTGGGCTGAACCCAGGCAGGGAGAACTGGGGCCCTGAGAGCTGAGGCAACCACTAACCCCTCCCCTAGGAGGTGAGTGCTCTGGAGTGCGAGATCCAGTTGCTAAAGAACTTGCAGCATGAGCGCATTGTGCAGTACTATGGCTGTCTGCGGGACCGTGCTGAGAAGACCCTGACCATCTTCATGGAGTACATGCCAGGGGTACGTGCCCCTTGAATGCATGTGAGACCACACACAAGAGAGCCTGACCTTGGGGGCGGAGCCTGCAGGAGAGGGGTCACCTTGGATAGGAGTTTGATCACCTGAGGCTCCAGAGGCCCAGAGCAGCAAAACGATGTTATGGTGGGTCTTGGAGTCAGGAGGGCCCTGCCTCAGGCTGCAGTGGGAGTATGAGATGACAACTGCCCTAGGCCCAGCCCTCCTCTGAAGCATGTAGGACTGGCTTACTGTCCAGTAAATGCAGCCTTCATCTGGAGCAGACAGGCCTCCCTGCTCCTGGATTTGGGTGGCGTGCTGCTTGAGAAGGACTATGTGGTACTCTCTTCTCCAAATTGCCTGACAGCTCCTGGCAGAGTGCCCTGCACAGCCAAATAGGAATTGAACCAATCATTTCCTTTGCTGCCATGCTGGGGGCTGCAATGGGCTTGTCCCACCACCAGCCCTCCCCTGAGGGGACTTCTCTGACTCCTTGTGGCTGCTAGGGCTCCGTGAAAGACCAGTTGAAGGCCTATGGTGCTCTGACAGAAAGCGTGACCCGAAAGTACACGCGGCAGATCCTGGAGGGCATGTCCTATCTGCACAGCAACATGATCGTTCACCGGGACATTAAGGGTGAGCAGGGCCAGGATGCATGGATTCCCCAGGACCTGGGTTCAAGTCTACCATTGAGTGCCTGCGGGGCACTCACTTAACCTTTCTGAACTTTCTGAAAAGTGGGATCCCAATTGCTTCCTTGAGGGACTGTGAGAAGACTGGTTGAGCAACTTGGGAAAATATTGCCAAGTTCCCTGTACATGTTGGCCATGGAGACAGTCATTTTGTGTGGTAGATCTGAGGCTCCCCTTCACTAGGTCCTTTGCTGTGTGTAGTTCATGTCTAATTCAGTGGTAGCCCTGCCCTTTCCAGCAGCTCTCAGTGACCTGGGAGTGGGGAGGATGGGAGAAAATGCAAGAGGGTCCAGGGTTGAAGCCTCTGCCTTTTCATGCCTCAGGAGCCAACATCCTTCGAGACTCTGCTGGGAATGTGAAGCTGGGGGACTTTGGGGCCAGCAAACGCCTGCAGACGATCTGTATGTCGGGGACGGGCATGCGCTCTGTCACTGGCACACCTTACTGGATGAGTCCTGAGGTGATCAGCGGTGAGGGCTATGGAAGGAAAGCAGACGTGTGGTGAGCACTGGGACATGCAGAACCCCTTCTCCCACCCAGGCCCTAGTGGCCCTCCATTAGAAACATACCCTGGGGACTTTGTGGTGTGGCAGGAGGGAGTGCACCCAGGACCCAGGCTGCAGTATATGCAAGGGTTTTAGTGTGTGTAGTGCACATACACCAGATGGGTTGTATTTTTACCCCAGATAAAAGCATACTCCGTTAGAGCTGGGACTTAGGCCATGGAAAACATCCCTCATGTTTTCTAAATCTCTTAAGGCAGCAGGATCCATTCTGAAGGCCTGGACCAGTCTCTGAACAGGAGCAGGCTTCTGTCCCTTCTCCTAGCACTCAGATGGCTTGCACTTGCTCGACCTAACCTCGTGTCCATCCTCTGCCCCTAGGTCATGAGAGCTTCTCCCCTTGGAAAGCTATTGTGGTGGGCTGAATAATGGTCCCCCAAAGATGTCCATTGCCTGATCCCAGGATCAGTAAATGTGATTGTATATAGCAAAGGGCCTTTGCAGAGATGATTAAATTAAGGGTTTTGAGATGGATGGATTATTCTGAATTAGCCAAGTAGCCTGGTATAATCACAAGGGTCCTTACAGAAGGGACTCGGGAGGTCACAGTGGCTAGTAGGAGGTGAGACTATGGAAGCAAGAAGTTGGAGTAATACAAGGAGGCAACCATAAGCCACGAAATGCAGGTGGCCTCTAGAACCTGGGAAAAACAAGGAAACAGGTTCTCCCCTCAGAGCTTCCGACAGGAATCAGCCCTGCTGCCACCTGACTTTAGCCCTGTGAGACTGATTTTAGACCTCTGACCTTCAGAACTGTAAGATGACACATCTGTGTTGTTTTCCTACCTCTAAGTTTGTGGTAAAGTTAGAGCAGCTATGGGGAGCTAATACAGTTATTGTAGAGCTCTTTCTGTCAAGGCAAAGTGATTCTCTTCTTCCCAGTGTCAAGATGTGCCCAGGTGTGTGGTGAGTTACAGGTCCATGAAGCCCATGTGGACGGGGATCCAAGGGCTGTCAGCCCTCAGCTTGGCCTATCCTGCTCTTCATCATACTCTGAGAAAAGCGCCTCCTTTTGCAGTGATGGGCGGGACAGCTGGGAGTCCAAGGCTGGCTGAGAGGTGACACGGGTTCTCTCTTCCAGGAGCCTGGGCTGCACTGTGGTGGAGATGCTGACAGAGAAACCACCGTGGGCAGAGTATGAAGCTATGGCCGCCATCTTCAAGATAGCCACCCAGCCCACCAATCCTCAGCTGCCCTCCCACATCTCTGAACATGGCCGGGACTTCCTGAGGCGCATTTTTGTGGAGGCTCGCCAGAGACCTTCAGCTGAGGAGCTGCTCACACACCACTTTGCACAGCTCATGTACTGAGCTCTCATGGCCACGCGGCTGCCGGCCGCCCTTTGCTGCTGGGGGCTGCTGCGGGGCTCAGTGAAGTTGCTGCTTCTCCCAGGCAAGGCTGTGGACCATGGAGCGGCAGCCCAGCCAGCATCTGTCTGTGCCCCTTCTGCCACTGGGGCTCAGAGCTGGGATGGGGTGGCTGTAGCCTCAGGACTGGGAGACCCCAGCCTGTCATATCCAGGAGCTCCAGTGTCCTGAGCTCAGCGTGGAGGGGTAGGGGCTGGGAACAATGTGCAAGGTGGCTGTGGGCCCCACCCTCGGGGATGTGTCCTGACACTGCAAATGGCACTGAAGCCCAAAGGGTCTGGGGGCATGGGACTGACGCCAGGGTATGAAGAGTGTTATTTTCATTCAGAGTGTTATTTTGTTTTTCCTTACAATGTCTGGAGACCACCAGGGCGTCTCCAGGTTAGATGAGCTCCCACAAGCCTGAGGGAAAGGCCAGCACCCCACAGCAGTGGCAGGCAGAAGCCCAGGCTGCCCTCCCCTAGAGCCCCAGGTTGGCTGTGCCAGTCCTGTCCTTTACCAAAGATGAATGAAGCAAATGTCATGCTGCCTTATTCAGGGAAGGAGGAGCCAGTCCTGCCTGTGCCCATGACCCTGCCTCCCCCAGGCAGGGGCCTGTGATGTCGAACTGCTGCCACTGAGGGGGATCCAGTTTTGTCAATGCAGTTGTCTCTGTTTTACAAGTCGGAGTCACTCTTATGCTGTACCCAGTTTCTAAAGTGGAGACTCTGTGTGCCCTTTGGGCTCTGAGTACCTGCTGTGGGCTTGGGCCTAGGCTACATTGGAAAGAGCTGGAGGTCATGGCCTTTGTGCTCCTGGCCTAGCATCTGTTCCCCACTGGAGCAGAAGGGGAGATGGACGACATGGCGGGGGCATCTGGCCCAGCCGGTGCCCTGGTCCCAGAGAGCATGAGGAGGTGTCTCAGGCTGTCTTGAGTTGTGACCTGCTAGGCCAGAGCCCACTCCGTCTGGTAGAAGGGAAAGCTCATGTGCTGCCACCAGCTGTGTCCAAAACCGCCAGCTCTGTTCTTCCTTAGCCAGCCTTGCCCATCCCCATGAGGTCTCAGCCGTTTTCCCTTCTAGCTCCTCCCCTGGGGGAGGAATGACAGCAGGGGTTGGGGAAACAGCATCTCCAAGCAGCTTAGAGTTGGCCATATGTACCTCAGCCCGGGCGCTGGTCCTTTCTTCCAGCCCCTCCCCTCCAAAATGTGCCTATTGCTAGAGCTCCTCCCTCTCAACACCCAGTTTCCTTGGGAGTTGTCATTAAAGGAAAAAAAAAAAAAGCCAGTGCCCAGGGATGGGCATCTCCAGGGAGCTGGGGATTAGTGCCAGGCAGCCCTGCCAGCCATGCCTACATCCCCATGGGCACAGAACAAGCCAAAGCCTTCGTTGTATGTTGACGATGCACTTTTATGAATGTAGTTTCTATCGCTGTTTTTAGCCTTTTCACATGATGTAATGTGAGGCCTTGTACTTGTTAATTTATATCTCAGATCATATTTGATGGTTTTTATATATATCAATTCTAGACTGTTACAGGTGATGGACGCCTCGAGAGAGAAGAGAAAATGAAAGCAGCTGGTTTTGCAGAAGTGTGTGTCACATGGTGCCAGTTGGGCCTAGACCCCTCTGTTTCCATCCCTTTTCCCCCAGGGGCTCTGTCGGCCCCTACACCCCACACTGTCCTCTGAAGACAGCATAGGCTCCTGCTTCCACCTCGGCCCTTGCCCAGGGTGGGGCCTGGCCCTCATCTCGACCAAAGCTGCTGTGTGGCAGCTCGGCCTCTCCACGACCCCATCCTGCTGGCTGCACACTCTTCCTGGTCCGCACCCCCATCCCCAGTCCCTATTCCCTAAGAGGATACAGAGCACAGTGCTGGCTGACTCTACTGTGGGTCCTAGGTTCAGGTTCACAGAGCCCCACCCCCTGGGGTCTTACCTCACTGGGAATGTTTTTTTTTGAGACAGAGTCTCACTCTGTTGCCGGCTGGAGTGCAGTGGCATGATCTCGGCTCACTGCAACCTTTGCCTCCCAGGTTCAAGCAATTCCTCTGCCTCAGCCTCCTGAGAACCTGGGACTGCAGGTGCGTGCTACCACACCCAGCTAATTTTGTATCTTTAGTAGAGGCAGGGTTTCACCAAATTGGCCAGGCTGGTCTCATACTCCTGACCTCATGATCCGCCTGCCTCAGTCTCCCAAACTGCTGGGATTACAGGCATGAGTCACTGCACCCGGCTGGGAATGTGTTTTAAAAATGAATTTGAAGACAAGCCAACAAACCATACACTCCAAAAAAGCAAAACAGTCCCTAATTTTTTGTGCCAAAAACTGTGGACATGCTGGCTCAGCATCCTTAGGACCAAGTTGTTGCTTAATTTTAATTTATTGTTTTTTAATAACTAATACAGAGAAAAAGTTGTGGGGCTTCAAGATGACCTGGGCCCGAAGGTTCTGAAGGGCAGTTTCCTGGCAGCCCCAGGCTTGCTGTGAGAAGGGGCTGTGTCACTTTCTCATCATTCCATGGGGTGTGTCTGCCTGGGCCAACTTTGAATGCAGAGCCCAGGGCTGGGGACAGTCTGCACTCTGCCGCCCTCCTGCCCCTCCCGTCCACCCCAGCTCTGCGTCTGTGTCTGAATTGTGGATCGTGCAGAAGAACCTGCAGCCATAGTTATTTGACTATATCTTGACTGAGGGCTTGCAGTGCAAAGCCAGGCCAGTGTTGCGCATTACTTACAATAAAAGGGATCATTTATATCAGAGGGGTCCTGTGGCAGTGCTTTCAGTTGCAGGGGATGGAGGTAGGTTTTTGCCTGACGGGCTGGGTATGGTGCCTGGCAACAAGCTTGGGCCTCTCAAGCAGAAGAGAACTTGTCTCCGAGTAGAGGGGTCCTGGGATGACCTGGCTGGTACCCAGAGGTGTCTGCCCCTTTTCCTCCACAAACTCCACTGGGGTGGTACCCTCAGGGCTGATTTACCAAGGTGGCATTGCTGGCCCTCACAACTTGAATGTCACCAGTGGCTGGGTTCCCAGAGCCTTCATGGCATCTTGTAGGGTCTTCCTGGCCCAAGACTTCCTTGAATCCCATCTTTGCAGGGCAGGGGTCAGGTGCCTCCAAGAGCCACCTCTCCAGTATTCCCTTGTGGCCCATCTGCTGTTGCTTAACCGAAGAAAGACCGACCTTGTTGCCATCCGAGACCTCTGGTGCAGGAAGTTCGCCTGCCCTGAGAGGTTGAGTTGCTCGCTTCGTACTTGAAGAGACCAGGCCTGGGGGACCATCTTTACCGAGTATTCGCTGTTCAAGGAGCAGTGTGTGCCTCAGCACAGTGGCTCATGTGACACTGGAGCCTGTGGCCCAGCTCGCTGCCCTGTTCCATGGGGAGAAGGCCACTTAGGAACTTAGGCAGTTGTATAGTGTGGTGGCAGCAAACCCTTCAGGACTGTTCTCATCTACCCCATGTCTGGAAACATCAGGAAGCTGGATCTGGAGCAGGACAACCCAGACTTCCTGCCTGTGTCCCACCAGGGAGCCCTCAGGTCCTCCCAGCTTGCCTGGTTTGGTCTGCTGTAAACTCATCCCTCATTTTCCCCGGGTTTTCAGAGGAGCAGATGGTTTCTCCTTGGACTTCCTAGGGCAGTAGCTGTGACTGCCTCACCCCAGAGCTTGAAAAGGTAAGTGGATAATGACAGCAATGAAGGGGAATGATAAGGAGGGACAGTGCGGGGGGTCACTAAAACCTGGGGCAGCACTTGCTGGTTCCCGCCATTTGTCACTAACTTCCAGGTCAAAGGGCTGTGAAGAAGGGAGCTAGACAGCTGGAACCAGCCAGGGAGCATGGCAGCTTGCACCCCCAACACTGAAGTGCATCGAGGACAGGCGCCATCACCCACTGGTCACCTGGCCCTCCCGCTTTCAGGCCTCTTCACAATGGGGTGCATGTGGTAGTCAGTGGGTCTGAACCACCCCAAAGCTGAGGGATGAGGTGGAGTTTCAGTTCCAAAACTGCTGTGGGTGTGACAGCATGAAGCCCTTGCTGGGAAGAGGAGCCCTCTCATTTCTCAATGGTGTGTCTGACACCCACTTCTAGCCCCCATGCCCTCCCCATGGTGAGTCTGCACCCTTCCTGCGACAAATCCCCCAGCAGGCCACACAATAGAGAATCTGGATCTGTTGAAACATGTTTAAAACGGGGTTGGTCAAAACAGGATAGGCAGAAACAGGGGAGTGGGAGGGGAGCGGGACTGTGCCAGCCCCTGCCAGTGTCTGAGGCTGCAGCCTGGCGAATGCTTTAGCGTCCGCTTCTCCACGCTGGTGGTGCGAGATGGTCCCAAGTCCCACTTGCCCTGACGAGGGAGGGTGGCTCCACTTCCTCATCCCCTCCCCTGTGGGCTGCAGGGGCATTTATGAGGCCCAACAGGTGGCACTGCTGTGCTCCTTCCTGTCTCCTCCGTGGCTCAGAACCAGGTTAAGGGTAGAGGTAGATGGGGAGATGCGGGGGCCACACAGCCTCTGGTGGCAGTGAGGGAGCTTGAGACCCTGAGCGGGGCATGCTGACTCCTTGCTGGAGAAAAGGCACCTAGATAGGGAAGCTGGGCGTGGGACCCTCCTAGGGGGTCCTGAGGTGAGGTGGGGAGGACAGCTGAAAGAAGCAGGAAGCAGGGTGGTGGGCAGACCCCAATCCTGGTTCCCAAACCCTCACCCGCTGCGGGACAAGGAAGGAAGGAGTCATGGGGCAGAGCCCTGCCCCTGGGCCCCTCGGCCTGAGCAGGCCTCATCCCCTTCCCACCTGGCCCCCACGCAAGCCCAGCTCGACCTCCTTCCCAACCTTCCCCCTGCCGGCGGAGGGGGTGGAAGGTTGCAGGGGCCTCAGGACGTCTTGGTGCCGGGGTCCACCTCCTTGTGGGCCCAGAGCTCCTTGTGCTGCTTGCGGCCAAACCCCTCGTCGTAGTTGCCTTTGCTCTTAAACAGCTGCTGGAAGTGGGGTTTGCAGTAGAACTCCCCGTGCAACGCGGCGTAGCTGCCCAGGCTGCGGAAGCCCAACAACGGCCTCAGATCAAGCCAGGTCGGGACTGGGCTGGCAGGCGAGGGGGAGGGCAGGGCAGGGGCGCACCTGAGTTTGGTGTGACAGTGCTTGCAGCAGAAGCAAGAGTTGTGGAAAATGAGCTTGTCGGCCACCAGCCGCTCCATGGGGTACACTGTCTTCTGACAGGCGGCGCATGTCTCCTTCACTTGGGCCCGCAGGCTGAAGGACTGTGCGGGAAGTTCAGCCAGGGGATGCCCAGAGCCCACTCCGCTCCCCCACGCCCCTCCCCCCGCACACCCCGCCCCAGGCCCCTACCTTGGAGCGCTGCACCGTGCTGCTACCGCCGCCTTTGGCTTCCTGAGGGAGAGGGGCGGTCAAGGCAGGGCAGCTCCGGGAGGCCCTGGACCACGGCTGCAGCCATCGGCCCAGGACCAGAGGCTCGCCGCAGGGGGCAAAGGCGGCCGGCAAACCCCCGCACTTCTCCCCTTCACCCCAGCCCGGGGGCCCTCACACCTGTCTGGGCACTTACATGGGAGGGAGTGGCCTGGGCGCCTCCTGCAGCCTGGAACATGGCTCGTTGGAGGTGGAAGCCCCGGGTGGAGACACGACACTCGATGGGTTCTGCAAGGGGAAGTCAGTCGGGAGGGCCCCAGCCTGCAGGGTGGGGGGTGTTGACAGGCAGGGGCTGGGGGGATTGCGGTTGGGACTTTCCCTAAGTCATTTCCTGTTGCTCTTGGTCTTGCCACTTCCGCCCCTCACCCACCTCCCACACCCCTGCTCCCCGGGGGCCGGGGTCCCGAGTGGCACCGTGCCTTCGGAAGAACAAAGTTAGCGGGAGCGGAGGGAGCCTGGGGCTCCCGCGCAGCCGCCCTCTGCGCCCCGCAGGCCGGGACCCCCGCCTGGGGTGAGGGAACGTCGGGGCGGGCGGGGCCGGGACGAGAAACCGCTGCCCCAACCTGACCCAGGCCCTCGCTGCCCAGCGCCGCGCCCGCGCGTCGAGGCCTCGGCTGCGCAGCTCCTGGACAGCGCCCGAGGTCCCCGCCCGCCCCGCCCCGCCCCTCCGACCCCGTCCCGGCCCGGCCCGGCAAGGACTGGACCCCAGACCCTGGCGCCGCGAGCCCAGCCAGTGGGACTCGGCTCCGCCCCGCCAGGGGCCGGCCCTGAAGCGGGGACTCGAGCCTGGGCACCCCGGACCAGAGCGGCGCGCGGACTCGCCGGGATCCCGCGGGCTGCCCTCGCCCCACCCCTCGGCATTTCCCACCCGGTTCCGGGGCCGGACGTGGCCCCTCCCCCCGCGGCTCTCACCCGACCCGGCCTGGGCCGCGGGGCGGGATCGGTCTCCGGGGGCGCACGAGTGCGAGGAGGACGCGGGCACGAGCTGCCGCGGCTGCCAGTGGTCCCAAAGCGGCCGCCGCCGCCACCGCCTTATCGCGGCACCGCCCCCGCCGGCCCCCACCCCGCGCCCGCCCATTGGCTCCGCCGCGCCCGGAGCCGCCTCCGGGGCCCCGGCGCCGCCGACCCCCCTCCGCGCTTTGTCTTCCCCTCGCCGCCCTCCCCGCCTTTGTCTCTCCCCTTCCCCTACCCCGCGCTCCCAGCCCCACAGCGCCCCGCGAGCTCGGCGCTCGCAGGCCTCAGGCACTGGCCGCATCGTCTGCTCATCCCAACAGCGCCGGGGCCCCGGGTGGCCTGGCGTGGGGAAGCCACGGTGGCGGCGACAGGATGGAAGGGCCGCCTCCGCATCCCTCGGGGAGGGGACGAGTTCAGGCTGCGGCAGCTGCGGCGGTCGCAGGACACCGGGCGCTCCCGGCGTTGCTCCGGGATAACCGGTCTGGGCTTGGGCTGTTCACTGCCTCGATTTTCCCTGGGTCGCCTCGTGCGCAGGCGCCGGCGCCCCCATCCCCGCCCGGAGCTGCGGAGTCTCAGACACCCCGCCGGGGTGACCCCGGGGCCCGGCCCGGGGTCCCTCGGGCCGCCGAGTCCTCCGGCCGCCAGGGGCCGCCCCCGCGCCCTTGCGGCCCACGAGGCTGGCTGCGGCGTCTGGGCACGCGGTCTCCAGGCCCCGCCGCGAGGCTGCGGGGAGGAGCCCGGGGCGCCAGCTCGCCGTTGAGCCTGTGCAAGGGCCTGGCGGCCCCACCAGCCCTTCACGCCTCTGCAATCCTGCGACTGGCCGCGGAGGCCGCTGCGCGTGGTTCCTGGAGCACCCGTCCCCGGAGGCTCGACGTCCTCATGCGTTTCTGGGGCGGGATTCTGTGAGCAGCAACCTCGACCCCTGCGGGGCGCCCCTCCAACAAGCGCACCTCATTTCTCACGGGGGAGCCGCGGCCCGGAGAGCTGAGGTGACAGCGCTCAGGCCGCAAAGCTGCTCCCGCCCTGCAGCCGCACAGTAGGCCAGAGGCACTGCAGGCGAGCGACCACCACTTGCTCTGGAGCTGCGGCGAGGCCGGCGCCTTCCCAGGCACCAGGGACCGCGTGGCTTTGCCTGAAATCAGCCTGGAAGCTGCTCCTCGAAGCACAGCGCCTTCCCACACTGTGGCAGGAATAGCACTGGCGGCTCCAGAGCGCGGCCCACGCGTTTGTCAGCGAGCGAACAGCTCCCGCCTGGCAGGGAAGCTGGGGAGGCTGCAGCTTCCCCAGCGCCCAGCTGTTTGCCAGGCTGGCGGGCTCCATGCAACGGCTCCGCGTCTCTCCTCCAGCCTTCTGTTCTCTCGAGAGGAAGATCTGCGTTTTGCCTGTACTGTGGGCCAACTCCCACAGTGGGAGTGGGGAGTGTCAGACTCTCAAACTGGCTGCCTCTCAGGAAAGCTTTCAAACCTGTCATCAGATTCTCCAAAGGGGCTGTTTGATGCAAGAAATGGGAAGCCCCGGGGCACCAGGAGCAGGGCTTGTTGCCACTGGGTACAGTGAGGCCCTGGCACCCTTCCCAGGACGGGCCTGTGGGCTGAGCTGCAGGTGGGCATTGAGGATGCACCAACAGCCAAGGTGCAGAAGGCATCTGGAAGCAAAGTAAACTGCTTTGATGACCAGTGTTGGGAAAAAAAAAAAGGTAACTTGGCTGGGCGGTGACTCATGCCTGTAATCCCACGGAGGCCGATCACGAGGTCAGAAGTTGGAGACCAGCCTAGCCAACATGGTGAAACCCCATTTAACTAAAAATACAAAAATTGTCCGGGTACGGTGGCATGTGCCTGTAATACCAGCTACTCGGGAGGCTGAGGCAGGAGAATTGCTTGAACCTGGGAGGTGGAAGTTGCAGTGAGCCGAGATGATGCCAGTGTACTCCACCCTGGTGTCAGAGTGACTCCGTTGGGGGTGGGGGGAGACTTGAGGTTTGAAGCAGGGGGAAGGCTGGAAATGAGCTCCCCAGCTCCTCACTCACTTGCCCCAGGTCCCCATCCTAGCCCAGGGTCAGTGTCATTCCTGTCATCTTAGCCTCTCACTGCCCAGAGGAAGACGTTTACTTCTCTTTAAGCTGCTGTTAAAGTTTGGGAGGAAATGGAAAGCGAGGGCACTTGATGGTTCAGTGCAGCTTCAGGGTAGAGGGGTGTTTGAGGTGCCTGAGCTGGTGGGGGGGCTTCCCCCTGAGGGACTGGGAAAGGGGTAAGCCATGTGATGTGCCTTAGAAGCACTGTGGGAGACCCATATTTGCACCACCCCCTTGCTCACACTCGCTGCTAGCCAGCATGGCAGGGATGAGCAAGGCTTGGTCTTAGCTTTCCTGCTCTTTGGGTGCTAGCACCCAAGGTAAGGAGACATCCAGGTCAGGTTGCAAGACAAACCGTTCTACCTCCTTTCCTGCCAAAGGCTGCCAACATCCTCTGCCTCAGTTTCAATCTTTGGACCTTTTTAGTTCCATAGTGGTTTGACGGCCACAGGCTAACATTCAGTCTTAAAATTTTAGATAGTTAACAGACAGATTATGGGTTTTAAGAGAAACTGGTCTATCTAGTGAAAGAGGCCACTGCTGAGCTTCCGACAGAACCCTGGGCCTGCTCTTGGATGGTGGGATGGTTCTCATCTGGGGTAGCACAGCCATCCTGCAAGCACAAGCCCCGGGAAGCAGCTTGTAGCCCCTGAGCTGATGTAGACACAACAATGCCATTCTCCAGCAGGGTCTCTGGAAATTTTAATTTGTTTTGACAACAAAACTGACACAGCATAAGGACTTAAGCCCTCAAGCTAGGCAAGACACTGATGGCCCTTGGAGAAAGCACCAGGGCAGCTGGCAGAAGGCGCTAAAATGGGTTCTTGGGGGGAAAGGAATGAGGCACACACACCTGGGAGAGATTTAGGTGTTAGGGCCCAAGCTAGAATGGGATAAGAATGGAATGTCCCATCCTGAGTCTGTGCTTAAAAAGACAGAAATACCCTTCTCTGCAACTACAAGGGCGAGGTCTGGGGGAAGGGAGGCAGGCAGCTTACTACTTGCCCTTTCACTGACCTATAGGATCTGAGACCAAAGTTAAATAGAATGAGGCTGATCACAAGCACTGGGAAGAGGTGGCAGTCCTCGGGGTTAATGAGTCAAACCCTGGACTCCTAATTCAGCTCCCAGGGCCAGAACAGCATCCCTTCCTTCTGCGGGGGTCACCTGAGCTCACAGGACTGGGAATGTCGGCTTTGCACCCTCCCAATCCCTAGGTGTTGAGATTCTCTTGTTTCTCAAAAGCCTTGGAGCAGTGAAGAAACATCTCTCCAGGATTTTCTTTCCCAATCAGTCAGCAGCCATCTTTCTGGGAAGAATGTCCTTTCTACCCAATCTGCCCGGGAGGGTGGGAATGTGGCCAGCCCTCAGGAGGGGCCTCTGCGTCCCTGGCTGGAGAATGCACACAGTTTGCAGAGGCTCAGAACTCCCAATCGTCTACCTCCAGCTCTTCCAGGTTTGTTACGAGGCCAAAGATTCCACTGTGGTCCTGAGTCTGGCTGCCCTCAAAATTGGTGATGGGGGTGACGGGACGAAGCAATTCGGGCAAAGCCTCTGAGGCACGTCGCTTGATCTAGGGGAGAAGAGAGAGGTGGGTGATGGATCCTGTTGCTCTGGGTCCCAGGACACCACGGGGCAAGGAAGCCCAGTGGCAGACGGGCTGTCGGAACCAATTCTACAAGAGGAAGGAGCAGTGCCTTTCAGGGGCTTTGGAAGTGGGATAAATTCTCTCATTCAAAGGGATGGGAGAGAATACCTGAAGAACCCAAAGCTAAAGGGATTATGAGTCCTTAGAAACAGAGGCAAGAAAAACACAGGGAGCCTTGGGAAGGAGCTACGGTACCTGCTTGAAGAAAGAGTGGTTCAGGAGGGTACTGGCGCTCGGCCTGGAAGGAAAGGGGTGGAGAGATCACAGGTCACTGACATGCCCCAGCTTCCCAAAATCCTGCTGCTTATGCCTCAGCCTCTGCCTCTCCCTGAGCTGACTGAAAAGCGGTGGCCAGAGCTCCCCAGGCTGGCCTCTTACACACCCAGGAGGTCATCCCTCCTGCGTGTAGCTTCACATTCCTCCTGGGAGCTCTGACCCCTGCAGAACCTTTGAGAGGTTTGTCCATTCCTTCACACCCTGGCCTTACTTCCTGAGCACCCTCTGCTTTCCCGAAGCCCAGGCCCAGGCCAACAGGAATACCTGGAGTCCGGGTTGCGCTGAAGGCACTGCTCCACAAAGTGGTGGAAGTGGGGGGAGAAGGTTCGGTGGTAGGGGTGGGAAGGTGAGTCACCGTTGGAGGGCCGGGGGGTGCTGGTGGTCAGGCTGTCACTCAGGCCAGAGTTGGCCACTGAACGCGAAGGGCTCATGGTCAGCTCCTCAGCGGGGATGGTGCTGGTATCCAGCAGGCAGGGCACGGTGCCGTTCAGTTTCTCAAGCAGCATCTGGGGAGGGAAGAACCAGGGCCTGGGCTGGAGGGGGCCCCTGGAAGGCCCAGAGAGTCTCTTCACAAATATACTTTTCCAAATATGCAAATGTGATCATTTGAGATCAGAAAAAGATGGAAGTGGAGTAAGTCTAATTTTCCCAAAGAAATGCTGGTCACTGGTGTGGCAGCTACACCCTAGCTAGGCCAACATGAAAAGGAGAGGGGTTGTACAAAAGTACCCCCTTTCGCCATGGCTGGAAAACATTGCTCACAGTTTCCTCTCTCCCTTTACGAGGCATCAAATTCCTTTTACTGCAGGATCCTCACCCTTGTGGGAGGGAGCGGCCAGGTCACCTGCTTTGAAGCACAGCTGCCTGCCACGGCCGGATGGATCCAATGAGGTCTGTGAGGCAGCACCGGCAGTGCCACAGCTTGGGTCGTCGCTGTAGCAGGCCACATGGGAGCAAGGTGCCCAAGGGAAGTCCAGGCTGGGTGGCTGTCCCAAAGCGCCTCAACTCAACACACAAAAATCCAGCCCCACCTGGGGACTGCTGTCCTCGTGAAGTCCTCATAACCCCATAAGCTATCTGAGCCAGAAAGCTGGAAATCGTTCTAAGGCTGCACTTATGTGATAGCCACTAGCCACTTGTGGCTATTTCTATTTAAATTAGGTTTCAGATTCAGTCCCTCAATCTCAATGGTCACATTCTAAATGCTCAACAGCCACACAGTCTCATGGCTCCCTCACTGGACAGTGCAGCCACAGGATCCTTCTTTCTCTGCCGCAAATTCTAGTGGATGCTGCTGCTTCTAGGCCTGGACCTCTTGTTCACCCTCAATTGCCTTTTAATTCTTTCCTGAGCATCCTGTCACTAAATTATTTTACTGAGATCTCCTAGATTCCTCACCTAGATTTCCACACCATCCTAACTGGTCTACCGGATCTAATTCATCTGACAGGGTGATCTTTCTAAATGAACTATCTTATGCTATCACTCCTGTGCTTACAGTCCTTCATCACTGCTCCACAGGCTTTGTGACAGGAACCAGTGCTCTAAAGTGGCATCCAAGCCCTTCACAATGTCCCCTTGTTTCCTTCTGCAGCCTGCCACCCGGCAGCCCCCAAGAAGCACTGCACCTTGGCCATTTATACCTCCTGTCGTTCTCCAGATCCTGTTTTTCCTCGACTCTGGGTCTTTGCACATGCCGCTTTCTCTGCTAAAAGTGTCCTAGTTCCTCCTCCACACAGGTGACAACTGTCTGTCTTCCAACTCAAGGCTGACTCCTCCTGGGACCTCCCTTGGCTCCTCCTCTGGGGGGCTGTACTCTGGCCACCCTCCAGCTGGCTGCCCCTACCACCGGGCCAGCAGCCTGTGGGTTCCAGGAGTGGCTTGCTCAGAGCCTGCATCCTACCCCTCCCAGTTCTAGACCATACTCCAAGTACCTAGGACCCAGGTAATCCTTGCTGAAATGACCCCAAATCCACTTTCTGGATTGAATGAGGCCTGGATAAGCCTCTTCCCTGGGTCTGTCTTCCAAAGAGTAGACTGTGCCACTGACTGTGCACCCTTTGGTCCGAGGGGTGGCCAGAGGACAGGCATCTGGAGGGGCATGAACAGAAGCTGAATTTGCAGAATGCAGGTTCCAAAGGTGTTGGCTAGAATTCGGTGGCATGGAACTCTGAGAACTGTGGGAATTCTAAACTAGAAACTGACCTTCCAGATGTATTCAACCAAGTAGGAGGACAGAACATATTTTATAAATTTATGAAGACTGGTTAGCTTGATTTATATGTTTTAAATAGACATGTGGCATGTGGGCCTCGATTTGCACCCCTGCTCCCAAGCTCCCCTCCCCAAGCCAGGCTCCCTAACCACCGAATTTGCCACAGGAAGTAAACAAAGAGTGAGGCTACCATCCCCCACAAGGTGGGACTACTTGACGGAAAAGACAGGTCTTTCATCTTAGTATTCCTGCTCTGTGCCCTGAGTGTGGCAGATACTCAATTAACATGTGCGGAAGGCAGGCAGGCAAGAAGGAACCCGACAGGCGGCAGGCTTACCTGGGTGGCAGGCATATCCTTAAAGGGGACATGGCCATTGGCCAGTTCACAGGCTGTGATTCCCACACTGTAGATGTCAGACTTGGCATCATAACCCTGGAGATTCTAAGCCAGGAAAAAAAGGCCACAGATGACCCCATTTGGTCTTTGTTCTTAGAAAACGGGTAGAACTAAGGAGAGGAAAAGGACGGCGGTCCCCAAAGCAGGACCCATTGCTAATGCCTCTCCTTGCCTGTGCTACTGAAGACTAACTGCTATATCACCACCGGCAACTGTTTGGCGATGCTCTGTAAGGAGCAGGAGGTGCCAGCCCCATGCCCCTGCTTAGCACAGGGATCCAGAGAGCACCAAACATTTCCAAAATGCTCACTCTTCTCATAGGGTGGCAAGAGTCCTTGAAGGGAGCTGAAATAGCATCTGGTAGAGGTTAGGACTCCCCGGGGGGAACCACATCCATCTGCAATGAACAGGCACTGCCCACGCTGAGGGCTCCCTCCCTCCAGGAACCCCTTTACCCCACTGGGAGACTGAGAGCACCTAACCCCAGGCAATGCCTGAAGGCTCCCTTGAGAATCATGAGTTGGGTAAAGGGCCTCCTTGGGGCCCGTGCACAGACCTGCTGGAGGACCTCGGGGCTGAGCCACGGCAGAACCTTGACACTGTACTTGGGAAAATCGTGGACCACTCGCTGCCGCTGCCCGTGGCTTATCATGCTGAGGTTGCTGCGCAAACCAGACAGGTAGACCTTCCCATCCACAGAGATCAGGATGTGGCTGGCTTTGACACTCCTGGGGAGGTGGGGAGGGTGTCATGGAGAGCAGGAGCCCCTCTAGATGTGGCCAGCTCTCCCTGTGTGCATGGGTTATACACGTATATGTGTATTTTACATATACATAACCATGTTTTTGTTTTTATTGAGACAGAGTCTCACTCTGTCACCAGGCTGGGGTACAGTGGTGCAATCTAGGCTCACTGCAATCTCTGTCTCCGGGGTTCAAGCAATTCCTGTGCCTCAGCCATCCAAACAGCTGGGATTATAGGTGTGCACCACCACACCTGGCTAATGTTTACATTTTTAGTATAAACATTAGGCAGGTTATATTTTAGATGGGGTTTCGCCATGTTGCCATGCTGGTCTTGGACTCTTGGCCTTAAGTGATCTGCCTGCTTTGGCCTCCCAAAGTGCTGGATTACAGGTGTGAGCCCCTGTGCCCAGACTATAAGCAGGTTTTTCTTTTTTTTTTTTTTGAGACGGAGTTTCGCTCTTGTTGCCCAGGCTGGAATGCAATGGTGCAATCTTGTGAGCACAACCTCCGTCTCCCAGGTTCAAGTGATCCTCCTGCCTCGGCCTCCTGAGTAGCTGGGACTACAGGCACAAACGACCACCTCCAGCTAGTTTTTGTATTTTTAGTAGACACAGGGTTTCACTATGTCAGCCTGGTCCCAAACTCCTGACCTCAAGAGATCCACCCCTTGGCTTCCCAAAGTGCTGCCACCCCACCCAGCTAAAACCATGTTTTGATGAAAAACTCTAAACCTACATAAAATAGCATGACCCCATTTACATATCACCAGATTAAAAGCTTATTTAGCTCTGTCATCCAGGCTGGAGTGCAATGGTATGATCTTGGCTCATTGCAACCTCCACCTCCCAGGTTTGAGTGATTCTCCTACCTCAGCCTCCCGAGTAGCTGGGATTATGGGCACCCACTACCATGCCTGGCTAATTTTTGTATTTTTAGTAGAGATGGGGTTTTGCCATGGTGGCCAAGCTGGTCTCAAACTCCTGACCTCAAGTGATCCACCCACCTTGGCCTCCCAGAGTGCTGGGACTGTTGAGTGCTCTTGTACGCTCTAGACCACCTCTTGCTCTACCTTCTATGAATGCTTTTAATCTGTACTTTTTATTTGTAGGACTCTTGTAAAGTGTACCTAGGGGTACTGTGTTCCATATCCCGTTCTTCCTTTTTCACTCAGGGGTGTGGTTTCCAGACACATCTGTGTTGCTAGCTGTGTACCTTTCATCTTTGCTTTTAATTGTCACCTTTGCTCTGGGAAGAGATATAACACTTCTACTCATCCATCCGTCTGGGGACAGACACTCACATTACCCCCAACCAACACACGTGTGAATGGTGACATCCAAACATGTCCCCTCATTGGTATGCATGAAGGTTTCTTTAGGGTATACGTCGAGAATCGGCCTTGATGGTTCTGGTTCTGTGACCCTGACTGGCAGTACCCGGCCATTTTCCACTACCTGGACAGGAGGCTCCCCCATCCTTACCACACTGGGACCACTGGCAGTCTCATGTATGTAAGGTGACATCTTGTTTTCATTTGCTTTTATCTGATTGTGAGATTTGAGTGACTGTTCCTATGATGACTTCGTATCTTTGGCCCATTTTTCTTGCTTTGCTGTCCATTTCTTGTTGATTTGCAAGATTTCCCTGTTACTAATCTCCTGTGTTGACAAAGCTAATATAATCCACTGTGTGTCACTTGTTTCTTAACTGTTTTCACAGAATTTTTTTATTGAATAGAAATCTTGATCTAATGAAATTCATCAATCTTTTGTCTTATGTTTTGTGCTTCTAAAATGTTGAGCAGTTATTCTATGCCTCAGGTCACCAAAGCATTTTCTCACATTTCCTTCTATTTAAGTCTGTAGTTTTAAGTTTTACATATAAGCCTTTAATCCAGCTAGAGTCCTCCTCTGCATGAGGAGTTAGGTAGGGGTCTAGTTTTACCATCTTCCCTACTACCAGCTGATTGCCCGACACCATCTGCTAACATCTGTCTTTGTCCTGGTCTCTCGACATAAGACTGACTCTAGGCACAGAAAGGAGGAGGCAGAGGGTGGAGTACAAAGGTCCATGTCAGATGGTCCTCTCACACAACACTCAGGACCAAGCTACTCAGCAAAGAGAAAGTCAGTGGCTTCAGCACTAACAGGCTAAGTGACCATCCCCCAAGTCACTGGCAAGGTCAGAATCCAGATGCTCCTTCTTTTTCGTTTCTTTCTTTTTTTTAAACAGTCTCAGGCTGGGCACTGTGGCCCACACCTGTAATCAACACTTTGGGAGGCCACAGTGGGTGGATCACAAGGTCAAGAGATTGAGACCATCCTGGCCAACATGGTGAAACCCCATCACTACTAAAAATACAAAAATTAGGCCAGGCGCAGTAGCTCACACCTGTAATCCCAGCACTTTGGGAGGTTGAGGCGGGCAGATTGCCTGTGCTCAGGAGTTCAAGACCAGCCTGGGCAACACGGTGAAACCCCGTCTCTACTAAAATACAAAAAATTAACCAGGCATGGAGGTGTACACCTGTAGTCCCAGCTACTCAGGAGGCTGAGGCAGCAGAATTGCAAGAACCCAGGTGGCGGAGGTTGCAGGAAGGTAAGATCGAACCAAAAAAAACAAAACAAGCGACAGGGCAAAAACCCATCTCAAAAAAAAAAAAAAAAAACTCTGTCACCCAGGCTGGAGTGCAGTGGCACGATCTCATCTAACTGCAACCTCAGCCTCCTGGGTTCAAGCAATTCTCACACCTCAGCCTCCCGAGTAGCTGGGACTACAAGCATGTGCCACCGCACCTGGCTAATTTTTGTATTTATAGTTTCACTATGTTGGTCAGGCTGGTCTCGAACTCCAGACCTTGTGATCCGCCCACCTCAGCCTCCCAAAGTGCTGGGATTACTGGCATGAGCCACGGTGCCTGCCCTTTTCCTTTTCATAGCAAAGAGATCCTCAGCAAGAATCCAGATCCTTGATTTTAAACCCTGGCTTCATTAACTTCAGTCAAACTCCACCTGTTTACCTGAAGGCTCAGGGGCACAGCTACACACTCTAATCATGGGGGAGGCCGCCTAAGAACTCACCTGTGTACGTATCCCATGTGGTGGATGTAGTCGAGGGCCTTCAGCACCCCCTGCAGGATATAAGCGATTGCCAACTCATTCATGCCATCCATGAAGTGTGTACAGATGAGATCCTTTGCAGAACCTGGAGGAAAGGACTGCATGAAGGCAGCAAAAGGTAATGGAGAAGGAAAACACAGACAATCTGACAACAGAGTCCCAAGAACCCCTTTCTACCAGGAACCCTTTCCACTCACCATATGCCATGAATGATGTCACAACCCACAGCTCATTGTCTGCAATAAAGGTGGCTTGATATGGCACGATATTGGGATGGTTGAAGAGTTTAGAGACATGCAGCTCGCCCTGGAAGGAATGGTGAAGCTGAAGTCAGAACCAAACGGCACCGAAAGATGTCGCTCAGCACGAAGGTGGCAGCATGGACAATGCGGGGGACCTGGCACTTTTTGGGTGTTCCCAGAGCAGCCTAAGCAGGTACCTGTCAACATAGGGAAGAAAAACAAGGCCCTGCTGCCTCTGCAGGGACCCAGCACTGCTTTGCCTCTGCCAAACAGGGAAACCACCAACAATAGAGGGTGTCAGGGCACCAACTCAGAGATGATGATGGCAAACTGTTGACCGAAGACTTATGAAGTTAAAAGCTTATCTCAATTTCAAGGGCCAAGGTACAGAACGCCTCTTTAAGATAAGAAAACAAAAAATATTTTGTTGTTGTTGTTATTGTTGGTAGAGACAAGGTGTCACTGTGTTGCCCAGGCTGGTCTCAAACTCCTGAGCTCAAGCGATCCTTCTGCCTCCGCCTCCCAAAGTACTAGGATTACAGGCATGAGCCACTGAGTCACTGTACCTGGCCAAAAATGTTTTTCTTTATTTTTTTGAGACAGGGTCTTGCTCTGTCACCCAGGCTGGAGTGCAGTGGTGTGATCTTGTCTCACTGCAGCCGCAACTTCCCAGGTTCGAGTCATCCTCCCACCTCAGCCTTGCTGATATCTGTGACCACGGCTGGATGCCACAATACCTAACTAGTTTTTTGTAATTTTTGTAGAGACAGGGTTTCGCCATGTTGCCTAGGCCTGCTTTGGCCTCCCAAAGTGCTGCGATTACAGGCATGAGCCACTGTGCCCAGGCCAAAACATTATTTCTATTATAAAAGAAAACATGGCCGGGCACAGTGGCTCATGCCTGTAATCCCAGCACTTTGGGAGGTGAGGTGGGCGGAACATTCGAGCCCAGGAGTTGGATAGCCTGGACAACGTGGCGAAACCCCATCTATACTAAACATACAAAAAATTAGTTGAGTGTGGTGGTGCATGCCTTTAGTCCCAGCTACTCAGGAAGCTTAAGTGGTAGAATCACCTGTGCCTGAGAAGTAGAGGATGTGGTGAGCTGTGATTTCACTGATGCACTTTAGACTGGGTGATAGAGCCAGACCTTGTCTCAAATTAAAAAAAAAAGAAAGAAAGAAAAAAACCATAGTTGATGGAACAGCAGGCCAGCTGAGACTGGCTTCTGCTGACACTGACCTCGGACCCACAAACTACTATGAACAGGTCCTAGAGCACCATCAGGTAACACCAATTCAGAAAAAGTTGTAAATGAGGAAGGGGAGGGGCTACAACTAACTAACCTGAAGGAAAACTGACCCAGGCCCTGAATCTAAGCAGGCATCAGGAAAGGGGTCTAATTACCAGGCAGTTACTAGACTCACGGTCTCTCTCAGTTTTGTTTTTGTTTTGTTTTTTGAGACAGGGACTCAGTCTGTCACCCAGGCTGGAGTTCGGTGGTGCAATCGTGAACTCCTGGGCTCAAGCAATTTGCCTGCCTTGCCCTTCCAAAGTGTTGGGATTACAGGCATGAGCCACCATGCCCCGGCCCCTCTCTCAGTTTAACAAGAGAGTGGCTACTTGCTTCTCGAATAGAAAGGAATGTCAGGGCCTGTATAGTGGCTCACATCTGTAATCCCACCATTTTGGGGGGCTGAGGTGAGCTGATTGCTTGATCTCAGGAGTTCAAGACCAGCCTGGGCAGGATGGTGAAACCCCATCTCTACAAAAAAATACAAAAATTAGCCAGGTGTGGTATGCCTATAGTCCCAGCTAAATGGGGGGCTGAGGCAGGAGATCCACCTGAGTCCAGGAGATTAAGGCTGCAGTGAGCTGGGTTCGTGCCACTGTACTCCAGCTGGGTCAATAAAATAAGATTCTCAAAACAAAAAAAAAGAGGCCAGATGTGGTGGCTCACGTTTATAATCTCAGCACTTTGGGAGGCCAAGGCAGGCTGATCACCTGAAATCAGGAGTTTGAGACCAGCCTAGCCGACATGGTGAAACTCTGTTTCTACTAAAAACACAGACTTTAGCCGGGCGTGGTGGTGGGCACCTATAGTCCCAGCTACTCAGGAGGCTGAGGCAGGAGAATCGCTTGAACCCAGGAGGCAGCGGTTGCACTGAGCTAAGATCTCGCCATTGGGCTGAGCAGCATTTCAGCTCAATCCTTAGTGTCAAATGGCCAGGATTTTCTCCTGAAAGTTTCCATAACTTCTGAACGTTTACTCTCCCTTCATTTCTTTGTAATTCCTTATAACTACTATCAGAGCCAAGAGCCCACCCTCCCTCCACGTGACACACTCATGGTTTATTACCTGCAAGAATGTTACCATCTCATTGGAACAAGCTTCTAGGTTAATCCTCCGTACAGTCACATACTCTCCCGTGGGTTTGTACCTTGCTAGATTCACAGTCATCAGGTCCTCAAATCCTTTACCTAAAAGAAAAGAAGAATGCCATACACAAGGACAAGAGCAACAAGGGGTTTAAAAAATTTCCTTTAAAAAAGGGAGTTGATTTCAGAAGAAACTTAATGTTAAAATTCCCACTACTGTTACTTTTTCTGGTTTTTTTCCCCCCCCTTTTCCCAGCAGAATTTTACTGTTCTGTTCATGGCTCACATTTCTTGATTTTACTCCCATCAGTTCCTTCTCAGCCAATCATTCTGACTCACTACGGCCAGGACACCAGAAACATGCAGCCACAAAGAAAAAACGGCAAAAGGGCTACTCTCCTGGAAGCTTGATCTCTTCCCATACTTGGCAGAGAAAAAAAAAAAAAAGAAGATCCACAGAAGCAGCTCTGTCCCCATGAAGCCCCCTAACTAGTAGATGGCCTCTGCTGTACACACATATGGGGCTACTGAGAAAGCCAGGTGCAGCAGCTCTGGAGCAGGAGAGGAGAGTAAGGACAGCTCTGCACATACCTATCACAGTGAGCAG
Organism: Cebus imitator; assembly: GCF_001604975.1. NCBI lineage: Eukaryota > Metazoa > Chordata > Mammalia > Primates > Cebidae > Cebus > Cebus imitator. The sequence goes on along the minus strand of NW_016107532.1, from coordinate 202,390 downwards.
CTCATAGCACCCTCCCTCTGGCAGAAAGCTACTCATGATCTCCTGTTTAGAGAAGGATGCTATCGACTCTGAGCTCGCCTCATTGGTCTATAAAAGAAAAGGAAAAATAGGTTAATAGAGAAAACTGGGGGTGGGATGGAAGTGGGGTGAAGGTGGTAATTCAGACCCACGAGGAGACTGGCATCCAAACACACCCACAAATCCAGACTTGGTGCCAGCACTATATGAAAAGAAACAAAACATCACATTCAATATAGTAATCAGCACTAATATCAGAGCAAGTGTGAGGGTTGTCTACAGATGAGGAGACATGGACCTGTTCCTGTCAACCGTTAATCTGCTTGTCCTTTCGAACCATCAGTGCATTTGCTAAAGGCTATGAAATTCTCATTTGGAGAAGGGATGTCTGGAGAATTAAAGCATGTTTAGAAAAGAGAAGCAGGTGGAAAGGTAGGAGTTCTCTTGAATTTCCTGATGCATTAGGGTCCTATTTTTACGGTCCTGACCACAAGATCCCAAAAGGTCAAACACTGAATCTTGCTCTAGGGAAAATGTGGCCAGATTAGCCTCCTCTTTAGCAAACCAAGAGCCCAGGTCAGTTACTGCCTAACATTTCCAAGTGAAGTGAGAACAACTGATGCCCTGAGTTGAGGCAAGGGACAGAGCTGTCAGGTCTCGGGCATTATCTAGGCAGCCGACGTAGCCTGCTCCCTCGTTCCTGCCCATGTGTACTGTGAGTGAAGATGTAGTCCAATGCTTTAGGATGTGGGTGTCACAACGCTGGCCTCTGAGGTTCTAAAGGAAGGTATCCAGAAATGCCTGAGTTTGTGCAAAACACATGGCAGACCAGACCAACGGCTCTTGTTTCAGCTTAATGAACTGTTTCCTTCTTCCAGACCTAAATTTATATGTATGATTTGGAGATTGTGACTGCTTTTCTTTAGATTCTCTTTCTTCAGATGCGCATCTAACTGAAATGGAGAAACCTAGGGCAGCTCATGTTTCATGTGCTGCACTCCTAAGCCTGACCTCCAGGCAGAAAAAGTCCTTTGTGAAAGTAGGAGAGGCCCCTGGCCCAGCACTACCCAGAAGAGCATGAGCTGAGAGTGTTCTGACAAGGCGGTGCCTGAACAACTCTTTGGGAAGCGGCTCTGCGGAGGAAACCGTCAAGATGGCAGTGCTCTATACCTGTTAGCTGACCACAGTGTACTTTCCAGAGCACTTCCACATTGCATGTGATCTCCTCCATGGCTCAGTGAAGTAGCTGGGACAGATCTCATCTCCACTTTTCACTAACAAAAATGAGGGTGAAGGAGATTAAGTGACTTTCCACAAATCAAAACGTGGGTACATGGCACAGGACCCAGGCCCAGGCCAATGAAATTAATATACCATCCTGCTGGCTGACATTCCACGTGGTTTGTTTGTTGTTTTGTTGCTATTGTTTTTAAGAGATGGGGTCTCTCTCTGTCGCTGAGGCTAAAGTGCAATGGCAAGATCCTAGCTCACTGCGGCCTTGAACTCTTGGGCTCAAGTGATCCTCCTGCCTCAGCCTTCCAAGTAGCTGAGATAATTGGCAGGAGCCACTGCACTTGGCTGTATCTGGTTTCAAAACAGTTGATGCTGCTGATGGGGAAAGAAATCCCAAAGTGGGCTCTGTCTCCCTCATCACTTATCCTGAAAATAAGAGGAACCTAGCTAAGCAAAATTAAGCCCTTCACCAAATTCCATTTCTAATTCAATCAATTTTTATATTTCTAAGATTTGGCCATATTGTTATATTTCACTGTACTTCACCCATTTCCACTGCTGTACAATATTTATCTCATGAATATATCTCAGTTTACCCATTCCAACATTGATGGGTCATTTGGGTTGCTTTTCTGTTCTGCTGTTATGGACTGTGCTACTATAAACATGTTTGACTATGTCTCCCGAATGAAGCTTTACTTAGGAGTGAATGGAATTGCTAGGTGACAGAGCACATGAACAATCAACTTTATGGGACAACACCAAATTATTTTCCAAAATACCAATTTACACTACTACCAGCAATGTAGGTGTTTTTTATTTTTGAGACAGGGTCTCATTCCGTCGCCCAGGCTAGAGTGCAGTGGCATGATCTTGGCTCACTGCAACTTCCGCCTCCTGGGTCCAGGTGACCTTCCTGCCTCAGTGCTCCCAAGCAGCTGGGACTATAGGCGTAAGCCACCACACCTGGCTAATTTTTGTAGAAACAGGGTTTCGCCATGTTGCCCAGCTGGTCTTGAATGCCTGACCTCAAGTGATCCACCCAGCTTGGCCTCCCAAAGTGCTAGGATTACAGGTGTGAGCCACCACGCCCAGCCATGTGTGTTCTCACTGATCTAACTTTTCCCCAACACTTGGTATTTTCAGATTTCTTAATTTTTGCCAATCTCGTGGATTTGATTTACATTTCCCTGATTATTAATGAAGATGAGGATCTTTTCATATATTTTTCAGCCACGTGAGTTTTCTCCAAGGTGAAAATATCTCTTCCTGTCTCGTGCCCATTTTCCTAGTAAGTTGTTTCAGTGCAGGATTTCCCCAAAGTAAGTCCCCTGGAACACTGATTCTGCCAGTTGATGGGTGGAAAATGTTTCCATGTCCAATGAAGTTAGGAAATGTAGAATACTCTCTCATGGAGAATTATAAGGTGTAAGCCCATATTAAAGGCACTGAGAAATTCTGTAGTAAGAAAACTTACTAACTTTGATTAACCTAGGATTTCCCAAAGAGATCTGTATAGGGAGTCTTCTGTGCCTAACATCTGTTAAATTTTGGGAAAGATAATTGGGAAAGGCTATTTTAAATAAGACATTTGCTATAATGCAAACAGCATAGGTTTATGGGCCACATAGAGGCAGAATTTGAACTCAGGTCTATTACCGGTTCTGTGACCCTGGGCAAGTCACTCTGATCTCTCGGGATCTCCATTATCTCAGCAGCTGAGTAATTTCCATCTCATAGTGTTGTATCTATTAGACGAGATAAAATATGTTAAGAGCTTAGTGCTACCTGGTGTACAAAAGACATTCAATACATGTGAATCCTACTTTCTTCCTCCTCCTATTGCTGTCTACTTTTTGGTGACTTTTCTGTTCAACAAATAAAATGGAACAGAGAAAATGGAGGAAACAGAATCTTAAGTGGAGCTTGATCAGTAAAGTTGATTTGATACTTATCTGTGTTTTCTAATGGTCTCAAAATAAATTCTAGGATCATTAAATTTTATTTTATTCATTCATTTATTTATTTATATTTTCGGAGACAGAGTCTTGCCCTGCCACCCAGGCTGGAGTGCAATGGCGTGATCTCAGCTCACTGTAACCTCTGCCTTCTGAGTTCAAGTGATTCTCCTGCCTCAGCCTCCCGAGTAGCTGTGATTACAGGTGCATGCCATCATACCTGGCTAAATTTTTGTATCTTTAATAGAGATGGGGTTTCGGTTTCACCATGTTGGCCAGGCTGGTTTTGAACTCCTGACCTCGTGATCCACCCATCTTGCCCTCTCAAAGTGCTAGGATTACAGGCATGAGCCACCACGCCCAGCCTATTTATTTATTTTTGAGACAGAGTCTCACTCTGTCACCCAGGCTGGAGTGCAATGGTGTGATCTCAGCTCACTACAGACTCTGCCTCCTGGGTTCAAGCAATTCTCCTCCCTCAGCCTCCTGAATAGCTGGGATTACAGGTGCCTGCCACCACCCTTGACTAATTTCTACATTTTTAGTAGAGACAGCATTTTACCATGTTGGCCAGGCTGGTCTCAAACTCCTGACCTCAAGTGATCTGCCTGCCTCGGTCTCCCAAACTGTTGGGATTATAGGTGTGAGCCACCAAGCCCGGCCTAGGATCACTGAATTTAAAAAAAATTATTATTATTATTTGAGATAGGGTCTTGCTATGTCACCCAGGCTGGGGTACAGTGGCAAGATCATGGCTTACTGTAACCTCGATCTCCCAGGCTCAAGCAATCCTCCCAAGTAGCTAAGACTACAGGCATGTGCCACCACGCCCAGCTAATTTTTGTATTTTTTGTAGAGATGGGGTCTCCCTGTGTTGCCCAGGCTGGTCTCAAACTCCTGGGCTGAAGCGATCCTCCTGCCTTAGCCTCCGAAAGTGCTGGGATACAGGCATGAGCCATTGCACCCTGCTGACTGTAGCTTCTTGAAACCATCTCATCTTCAGAATCATCTTAAGATACTGGTTACTCCATGTCAGGTACCTCACACAAAGGTGAAAGAGATACACAATCAGGAGACAAAAATGGAGCAGCAATTTGAGCAAAAAGCCTCAACCAAGAGTTCTGAAATGACAACTCTCCACTGGGTTAGAATTCACAATGCTCATTTGGTCTCGAAGTGTCTCATTTTCTCAACCTTATATACCTCTAACTCCTATACATATTCTTGCTCTGCAGATTCTGTTTTCTGAACATCAATAAAATCAATGTTACTGGTTAAGAGAAAGCTCAGTGGGTTGCTTTCAGACCCAAACTCCCCGCCCCAGCCTATGAGTATCCAAATGATTTGGCCTTTGTCTACCTCTATGATCTCATCCCACACCACCCTTGCCCGAGTCGAACACTATCCTCACACAAACAAGCAAGCTTCAGTCTCAGGCAACCTGCACTAACTGTCCCTTTGAAACCCTCCTAACCCCCTGCTATTTTTCTCATGGCTAGCTCCTCAATATCACTGAGGTCTCAACTTAAATGTCCTTTTTCCAGAGAGACTGCCCAGCCAAAGTAAAGCAGTCTCCTAGTCACGTTATCATACAGCCTTGCTTTCCTTTCTTCATAGAAGTTATCATTACAGCTTATTTCTCTAAAATCTTCCACTAAAGTCTCTTCCATTAAAATGCCAGCGCTATAAGGGCAGGGACCTTTTCTGTCATGTTCACTGATGTATTCTCCCAATGCCTGGAACACTGCTGGCAAATACTTAAAAAATGAAAATAACTAAAGTTTAAACTGAGGTTTTCTGCCCATGATCTCTTCATTCCCATGGGCTAGAGAAAAGAGTAGGGTCACTGCACCAGCTAGTTCCTTTGGAGACAGGTTCAGTATGATGACCTATGCTGGAAATGTCAACCTCATATGACACAGTCATTAGATCCCTCTATTACTCAGGGCACTCTAGAGATCAGAATCTGATTCCTGCATGTGAGAAAGTACTGCATTTTTCAGTAGGTAAAAATATGGCCTCAATGAGAAGCAACTACTTGGTATCTGAAGGTCCTCTCATCTCTGCTCTCCAAGCAAACTCCTTAAAATTTCTCTCACTTGAAAAAGAGGCTGTGAAAGACAGCGGAGTCCTGAGATTCAAATATTCATTTTATGTACTTTAAATAATTCCCTTTGGAAAAACCACGGATAGATACTTCTTTATTACCTATGTCCCTCTTCCTTGCCAGGAGTGGATATAAGCTTATAAGACATATTGTCTACTAGGCTATACACTCAGACACATTCTTGCTGAGCCTAGGTAGGGAATGATTCATTAAACTATTGATGTGCTTAGTTAGTAACTTGACAAATATTTATTTCTATTATCCAGTAGTACAGAAAAGTGCTAAAACTAACCCAAAAGTATTAGATTTAGAAAATAAAATTCTTTTTTTTTGAAACAGGGTCTCACTCTGTCACCCAGGCTGGAGTACAGTGGCGTGATCATAGTTCACTACAGCCTCAAACTCCTGGGCTCAAGTGAACCCTCCTACCTTAGCCTCCCAGGTATATACCACCATGCCAGGCTAATTTCTTTTTTTTTTCAATTAGGGATAGAGTCTTACTCTGCCTCCCAGGCTAGAGTGCAATGGTGCTATCCTATCTCACTGCAGCCTTGAACTCATGGGCTTAAGGGATTTTCCTGCCTCATTCTCCTGGGTAGCTAGGACTACAGGCGTGCACCATCATGCCTGACTAGTGTTTTTTTTTGTTTTTAGAGACGGGGTCCCACTATGTTGCCCAGGCTGGTCTCAAATTCCTGGCCTGAAGTCATCCTCCTGCCTTGGCTTCCCAAAGTGCTGGATTTACAGGTGTGAGCCACCACACCTGGTCTTTAGAAAATAATTTTTTTGGTCAGGCATGGTGGCTCATGCCTGTAATCCCAGCACTTTGGGAAGCAAAGGCCAGCAGATCACCTGAGGTCAGGAGTTTAGGATCAGCCTGACCAACACGGTGAAACCCCATATCTACTAAACACAAAAAATTAGCCGGGTGTGGTGGCACATCCCTGTAATCCCAGCTACTCAGGAGGCTCAGGGAGGAGAATCGCTTGAACCCAGGAGGCAGAGGTTACAGTGAGCCAAAATCACACACACCACTGTACTACAGCTTGGGCAACAGAGCAAGACCTGGTCTCCAAAAAAGAAAAGAAAAGAAAAGAAAAGAAAGTTCTTTATGTAACTGGCAATATGAGCTCATAGGTAATCTGGAATTGCATAAAATCAACTAGTCCAGTGATAGCAACTGCTCTGTCCCCAGCTCACTAGGAACGATTCTAAAATGGAGGCCTTCTACTTCATGGATATTGTATAGGTCTGAACTCAGAAACCAAACTTCATTTAGGAAAACAAACAAACAAACTAGGAAACAGGGAATATTTTGAAAGGAAGTGGTCTCATCTGACATTGCCAGAGGAAAGGCAGGTTAGTTCATCTCACTGTTTCAGATTTAGAACAGGTCTAAACGCAGATAAAAAGAACGAAATATTTAGCCCATTCTCTTTAAACACAGCATGGCATAGTTTAATTAGTGCAATGTAATAATCTCAAATTGCTCAGAGAAAGAAACTGATTCTATCAGAGTATTTTCTTAGTTTCCCCCCACCCTGAAATGCATTTTATTCATTTTGAAGCATTTGAAAAATATGTAAGCAAAGCAGCTGATATCCAGAAATGACCATAAAATAATTTTGTTTAAAGAGTTTAAAACAAAATAAGTAAAGCATACAAAGAAAATATTCACAAAATGCTACCAAATAAACACATTCAACTTCCCGCAGGTTTCACACAGGATAACTTTTGATTTAACATCAACAGCTGTAAAAATATAAAAATTGTATGTAATTGGCATTGTATTCTAGAAGAATACCCAACTGATCCTATAGGGAAAATTTTTGGTTTCCAGATTGGAAAGCCATTTGGATCTGATAGAGAGGCGCTCCTGATTAGCAGATGACATAAGAACAGGCAACGCTTCACTCAGAAATTCCCAGTCAACATCACTGTCCTTCACTCAACCTTGGGGCTGCTGCAGAAGCTGCAAATGTCTGCAATCTGAACACAGGCAGAAGTCTCTGTAGAAAAGGTTCTTATCCTCTCTCTTTATAAGACACTGATTCATATATTCCAAAATAGCTTGGTACACTCTGTACATCTGGTGCTATTTAAGAAGAATAAACTAGAAGAGAAAGAAACAGGGTAAGAATCTTGCAGCTTTCACCAATGAAAAAAGTAATGTTCTGTCTTATACTTTTCAATTTTGCTTTCGTTTTTAAGGTAGGAGATTTGAAGTCCTGTCTTAATATCTAGACAGAGATCTGTATTATATCTGTGGACTAAAACCTATTATTAATAGACTAAGGATGGAAAATTTAATACCATTAGTCACTACACAATAACCAAATTTCAGATTGTTGAAACTTACTTTTTTGGGGGAAGGGGTGGTGGTTGATTGGCAGGGCTGGGGAGGGGAGGAGACCTTAATCCTCAGAAGAGACAAAAAGTACCTGAGATATTTTTCAGTTTTCAAACTACACATCCAAATATTTCCAGGGTGAAACCTGAATCTCCACAAGTACAAAAATCACACTACAAACAAAGCTCAGTGACAGATAAGCAGAAACATAAAATGATAAACCAACAAAACACACGAACTTCCACAATAAGTCATCTCCATGCAACAGCCATAGTGCCAGGGCCTAGGAAGTCACTTACTTTTCTCCGAGTGTCACCCGGAGGCTGCTCTGGAGTAGAGAAATTGATTGTTGGCATTTTGTGTTTTAGCAGAAGATACATCCACATTCAGAACAGCAATTATTGTACTTAGGACTACGTTTATTAATAGAAACCACTTAAGAGTCATTACAGCAAAAAGTGCCTGCAGGGGTATATACACACACACACACACACAGATTCACAGTAAAAATGTTGCAGAGAGATGAGGCTTTTTTTTTGAGACAGTGTTTCGTTGTTTTTGCCCAGGCTAGAGTACAATGGCACAATCTCGGCTCACCGCAACCTCTGCCTCCCGGGTTTAAGCAATTCTCCTGCCTCAGCCTCCTGAGTAGCTGGGATTACAGGCATGCGCCACCACGCCCAGATATTTTTGTATTTTTAGTAGAGATGGGGTTTCTTCACGTTGGTCAGGCTGGTCTTAAACTCCAGACCTCAGGTGATCCACCTGCCTCAGCCTCCCAAAGTGCTGGGATTACAGGCATGAGCCACCAAGCCCAGGTGAGATGGGACTTTAAAACACGGATCTATGGTTCTTCAAAAGGTAGAAAGGCCACCACTCTATGGGTATTCTTTACTGGATATAACTCAATTTTGGTCATACATTTACTTGACATCAACACACAATGTTATTGTGAATAGGCCAGTTGCTTATACTTTGTGAACAAACAATTCATTATATAGTTATAGAGATGGTTGGCCATTTCCCAGTGAGTGCGGGAACTAGAAAACACATTTTTTCAAAAAAGGGCAAAAGGTTTTATTACAGCAACACATGTATAAGGACCATTACCCAGTCTGATTCTCTAAAGTCATATACACTTGATTCTAAATGTAAATAAAGTAAAGGCAATTTGGCGCTCTGCTAGTCCTAGTGAAAATGAACAAAGCAAAGGACAATTAAATAACTTTCTGTTCTTAAATTAGACAAATTCTGTATGTACTTCTTAAATTAGACAAATTCTGTATGTACTTCTGACCTTCTCTATTCTGTAAAAGTGATAAAAATCACCAAGCTGAAGATTTTTAACTGTAAAATATTGGGGGTGATTATACATTTCTAATCATCTTAAATTATGCAGTCCTAAATACCTTAAACTATACAAAATCAGAAGAGTAAGTCTAGTTACCAATGAAAATGCTTTCCCCTAAGAAACATTAGAGCATCCAATTATACTGCAAGAGATTATCTGCAGAGTAAATGAGCCTCCATCAAAATATATATATATATATATACTTTTTTTTTTTTTTTGAGACAGGGTCTCAGTCTGTCACCTTTGCTGGAGTGCAGTGGTGCAATCTCAGTTCACTGCAGGCTCGACCCTTTGGGCTCAAGTGTTCCTGCCACAGCCTCCTGAGCAGCTGGGACTATAGGCACGTGCCACCATATCTGGCTAATTTTTGTATTTTTTGTAGAGACAGGATCTCTCCATGTTGCCCAGGCTGGTTTCGAACTCCTGGGCTCTAGAGATCTGCCCACCTTGGCCTGTCTGGCCTCCTGAAGTGCTGGGATTACAGGTGTGAGCTACCCCACCTGGCCTATTCAAAACAGGAGTTTTTCCCCCTTGGACATTAGTTTTCTGGTACACAAATGGCAGGAGAAGTTGCTTAAGACAGTCTATCAAAGGTAAGAAGTCAGGTGAATGGATTAAAGACATCTAATCCAATCTTCCAGAATAGAAGGCAAATTCTAAGTTGTATAAAACTTGGTAATATAGACTTCTTCAGGCTGTAACAATATATAGAACAACCTCTCCACCCTCCTATCAGAAACTAGGGCACAGTCAAAAGACAACCAGAGGCCAGACACAGTGACTCACGTCTATAATCCCAGCACTTTGGGAAGCTGAGGCGGGTAGATCATGTGAGGTCAGGAGTTCAAGATCAGCCTGGCCAACATGGTGAAACCCCATCTCTACTAAAAATACAAAAAAATTAGCCAGGCATGGTGGCACATGCCTGTAATCCCAGCTACTTGGGAGGCTGAGGCAGGAGAAGTGTTTGAACCTGGGAGGTGGAGGTTGCACTCCAGCCTGGGTGACAAGAGCAAAATGCTGTCTCAAAAAAAAAAAAAGAGACAACCAGAGATCCTCCACTCAATACACTGAAGCCAGAGCCCATTAATTCAGTTTACATACACTAGAATAGTTGTAACTAATTCATTATAAACTGGACTTCCAAATAAATTCTCACAAATGCCAACAATATTTTTTTCTTGAGAGAGGGTCTCAGTCTGTCATCCAGGCTGGAGTGCAGTGGCATGATTATAGCTCACTGCATCCTCAGCCTCCCAGGCTCAAGTGATCCACCCACCTCATCCTCTCATGCAGCTAGGACCAAAGATGTGTGCCACCACACCCAGCTAATTTTTGTATTTTTTGTAAAGATACGGTTATACCATGTTGCCCAAGCTGGTCTTGAACTCCTGGGCTCAAACAATCCGCCTGTCTTGACTTCCCAAAGTTCGAGGATTATAGGCACGAGCCACTGTGCCCGGGTTCCCCAAACCAGTTTTTTAAAGAAAGGAGGTCTCGCTATGTTGCTGAGTCTAGACTCAAACAATCCTCCTGCCTCAAGCCTCCTAAGTAGCTGGGATTACAGAAGCACACCACTGTGCCCAGCTCACTGTTTACTTTTAAACCATTTTATTCCCATTAATGATGGGAAGAAAACAAGAATAGTAACAGAATGTGGTATTTTTGTTCTACTGGCCTTTACTGTGCATCTAACTGATTCTTTCCAATTAAAATATAAAGAATTGATCATTTTTCTAAACTTCCATTTGTCTAAAACATAATACTTTGACAAAGTTCACAACTACTACTACTCAAGAAATTCTTTGAGATGTGTTAGGAAAAATAAATTAATAGGTATCACCTAGTAACTAACAAGTTTGAGTTTTCAATTATTTAAACCTATCTGGGGATATTGTGGATCAACTAACCAATGTACTCAATCTGATAATCTGTTTTTTAAATTTATTTCTTATTTTATAATTTTTTTTGAGATGGAGTCTTGCTCTGTTGCCCAGGCTGGAGTGCAGTGGTGTGATCTTGGCTCACTGCAACCTCCACCTCCCGAATTCAAGTGATTCTCCTGCCTCAGTCTCCTTAGTAGCTGGTACCACAGGCATGTGCCACCACACCTGGCTAATTTTTATATTTTTAGTAGAGATGGGGTTTCACCATGTTGGCCAGGCTGGTCTTGAACTTCTGACCTCAGGTGATCTGCCTGACTTGGTCTCCCAAGGTGCTGGCATTACAGATGTGAGCCACAGTGCCTGGCTGATAATTTGTTTCTTTTTCTTGAGATGGAGTCTTGCTCTGTCACCCAGGCTGGAGTGCAGTGGTGCCATGTCAGCTCACTGCAACCTCCACCTCTTGGGTTCAAACAATTCTTCTGCCTTAGCCTTCCGAGTAGCTGGGAATACAGTGCGTGACACTGTGGCCAGCTAATTTTTGTAGTAGAGATGGGGTCTCACCACATTGGCCTGGCTGGTCCTGAGTTCCTGACCTCAACTGATCTGCCTGCCTCAGCCTCACAAGGTGTTGGGATTACAGGCATGAACCACTATGCCCAGCCTGATAATCTGTTTCTTAAACTATAGGATCCTAAAATTTTAGAGTATCTTGGTATTCAGACACAAAGAATGGGGCTCTACCATTATTTTTATTGAAAATAATTTTTTTGCCCTGAATTAAGATGACAGTTCCCAAAAAGGCTCGCTTTGAAAATGGCCAAAGAGTAATGCCTAGGCCTGTCAAGGTTTACTTCTGAAATCAACATTCAGATTTTGTAATAGGAAGTTAATTTTTGCTGTGAAAGATTTTTCCTTAGCTCTCTTAAGTCTTATAATTTCTACCATGAAAATATGAGTCAACTAGATTGATCAATAAAACCAGAACATTCATATAATTGCTTTCTTTGTCTTCACAATTATTTTTAGTATCTTCATGGCTAGAGCCTTTTAAATAGTTTTTTTTTTTCCTTTAAAAATATGTGTTTCAACTGGACAAAAGAAAACATATATGCCTGTAAGTAAATACTGGCTTTCTAACAATCAAGACAGGCCACGGAAAAATGCCAGGTTAGTCTTCAAGTCTTTGGGAAACCATGAATTCAAAAAGGAACCAAACAAATCGAACAACTATAGGTTACATTTGCCCTCAGAATTGCTAATTGGTATAGATTGATTTAGTCTACAAAAAAGTAGTGATTTTTATACCTTGAAGTGATGGCTAAATGCCATACTGTACTTACCTCCAAACAGTTCCAAATCTCTTAAGCCCTCAACAATGAACTTTTCCGAGACCCACCGCTAAAGAGGAAAACCCCAAAGAGAATTAGTATTTCTTCCAAGCCACAACAAATTAGCTATCAGCCTTTAGACAGACAGACAAAAACACAACTATGAAAACAGAATCATGCAGTACAGTTAGGAATCATTTCTGTGGAAAAGTTTTTAACAGAATCTTGAAATTAACTAAAAACAAGATTCTTGTCTCTACTCCTTTTGCCTATTTGATGAATAATTCTTAAACTGGACAGATGAGAAATAGATAGTACTGGCCCTAATAATGAAGACTGTTTTTGCCTTCCCTATATTGGTTCCATCTTACTCATTCTATATTACAGATACCTTGGATCACTGATGTCAATTTGAAAAGTATTACTGGAATTCATAACACAGAAAACAGAGATGAAACAGTAGTTATTCACAAGACCCTGTTAGTTTGTAAAACAACACACAGCAAGTTGCATATTCTTTATCCACTAGAGGTTCTAAAGACATGGCTGCTTACACTTTCTGCCAAGTTCACAAAGGCCAGACTAGTAAGACCAAACTGGCAGGATCAATCTACGGCTCACTTTACTGGCCTATTTCAAATGAGTGTTAGATTTCTGTCATTCTGATCAGTGGTTTTGTTTCGCATGAATTAGGCTACGTTGAAACAGAAAAGCAGGTCATATTTAAAAGCAACGGAATCAAGATTGTATTTCCTGTAAGGGCTGGTGTTACAGTTTGGCTTGGGGGCATTCCTTCCACTAGGCAGAGTTCAGGCTATGGAGAGATTCCGTTTTTCCTCTTAATTAACAGTGAGGTTTATTCTTTCTAATATAAATTGTCCTTATATGCATAAACATTAGAAAAAAGAAGATTAAGTAACATTCAGAAATAAGTTGCATGATACAAGCTGTGAATTGGAACTATAGCATCATTCTCTGTCCTTCCCTATAACTATTTTTCCAAGTCAAAAAAGAAATAACATCCTAAATTTAAAACTTTATATAAAATTATATGCACTGCATCAAAAAACAAATTATGCTTTAATATGTAAAGAAACTGGTGTACTCATAACGTCTCATAGCACTTCTACACTGTTACACAATTTTAAAATAATTACTACTGCATTTAGAAATTAAGTACTTGATAATAAACAAAATAAGACACTCATGAAATAATGAGAATTTGTAAAGAAGCTAAATCTAGTATTGTTTTTAAGGTCATTTTGGCTGACGAAGTTTTGAGGTATAATAAAATCTTTCATGTTCAAGAAGTCTTCAATTAAAACTAATTACATACTTAAAAAAAAAGTATCCTGGTAATTACAACTTGATTTTGAAAACTCACAGACTCATGGGGGATCATCATAAGTAGTTACACATCTATACCAAAAAGTGTCATTGAGTCATTTAATGTTGTATGACTGATATTCATAAAATAAGCCACTTTCTTCTTGTTTCTTCTCTATCAGACAAGCTGACGGTAAATTTTGTCTCTGGTCAGCTTCTGTCTGCAAAACTCTTCTCAGGAGTTGAGGCTGCAGTACCTGCCTTACTTCCTACATCCCTCACTTCTGTATCATTCCGACCCTCACATAGAAAACCACCTACAACATCTGCCAAAACACACTGCTTTTCAGAAAACAAAAATAGCAAAGCCAGAAGAATAGAAAAACACTCACCCTGATTCGCTCTGGTTTACTTACAAGAAAAGACATGAGTTCCTACTGTGTAGACCTACTTCAGATTCAAAAACTTAAACCTAAAAGGAAAACAGAAACAGGCTGAGTTAGCAAAAATTTCATTATATAGAAATACCTTCTGATTAACAAAAAGTTATTACAGGTCTACCATTCAAAGCATTGGACTTCACCTATAAACTGCTAGATTTGTTTAAAGAAACTTTCAGTGATGATAAATCTGAATGTACTTTGGCCAAGTACATTATAAAATTCTGTAATTTTTGACCAAGCGTGGTGGCTCAAATCAAGTGCTAATCCCAGCACTTTGGGAGGCTGAGGCAGGTGGATCACTTGAGGTCAGGAATTTGAGATCAACCTGGCCAACATAGTGAAACCCTGCCTCTATTAAAAATAAATAATAATAATAATAATAATAATAAAAAAATAAAAAACTAGCCAGGTCCTGTAAGCCCAGCTACTTAAGAATTATTTGGGCTGGGCATGGTGGCTCATGCCTGTAATCCCAGCACTTTAGGAGGCCAAGGTGGGCAGATCATGAGGTCAAGAGATTGAGATCATCCTGGCCAACATGGTGAAACCCCGTCTCTACTAAAAACAAACAAACAAAAAA
>NW_016107532.1:184602-187588 GCF_001604975.1 Cebus imitator | reverse complement strand
GTTTGAATCATTTCAAGTGTCTCAAAAAAGAAAAAAAATTAATTTCTATAGAAAGAGAAATGCATTATATAGTTTTCCTTAAATTAATTCCTAAATTTATCTTGATCCAATCCCCCACTAACCCCTTACCAGAAGCAATTACCTTCAGTTATTTTCTATGGTTACCCTACTTTTCTTTTTTTGAGATGGAGTCTTGCTCTGTCACCCAGGCTGGAGGGCAGTGGAGAGATCTCGGCTCATTGCAACCTCCACCTCCTGGATTTAAGCGATTCTCCTGCCTCAGCTTCCCAAAGCAGCTGGGATTACAGGTGCGCATCACCAGGCCTGGCTAATTTTTGTATTTGTAGTAGAGATGGGGTTTGTTTTGCCATGCTGGCCAGGCTGGTCTCAAACTCCTGACCTCGTGATCTGCCTGCCTTGGCCTCCCAAAGTTCTGGGATTGCAGGAGTGAGCCGCCATGCCCGGCTGGTTATCCTGCTTTTTATTTATTTACTTTTTGGAGAGACAGGGTCTCTGTGTGTGGCCCAGGCTGGTCTGGAACTCCTGGACTCAAGGGATCCTCTCATCTTGGCTTCCCAAAGTGCAGGGGTTACCACGTGACCCACCATGCACAGTGCTATCCTGCTTTTTAATAATTATGCTTAAACAATGTTTATATGTCTATAACTTTAGATTTTTAAAATTTTCTTTACTGCTCCTTGCAAAGCAGGGCTAACTCCTAGGCAGTGCACCTAGAGTCAGCCAGTTTTAACTTCCTACCATGGTAGATGAAGACAAAGCTTTATTACATCATCTTCTTACAGTGTATCTCCTGCTCTCATTCTACCAACATAGCTCTGGCATAAGTTTGGTTAAATCAATAGTCCACGTTTACATTACTATGACTATGCAAATATGGTTCAGAGTTGAGGCAAACAGAAATAACCATGTCTTGGCTAGGCATAGTGGCTCATGCCTGTAGTGCCAGCACTTTGGGAAGCTGAAGCAGATGGGTCACCTGAGGTCAGGTCAGGAGTTCAAGACAAGCCTGACTAACATGGTAAAACCCCGTGACTATTAAAAATACACCAAAAAATTAGCCAGGCATGGTGGCGGGCGCCTGTAGTCTCAGCTACTCAGGAGGCTGAGGTAGGAGACTCGCTTGAACCCAGGAGGCGGAGGTTACAGTGAACCAAGATCGCGCCGCTGCACTCCAGCTTGGGTGACAGAACAAGACTCCATCTCAAAAAAAAAAGAAATAACCATGTCTCTTTCATTTATTTATTTATTTTGAGACGCAATTTCGCTCTTGTCACCAAGGCCGGAGAGTGCAGTGGCACACTCTTGTTCACTGCAGCCTCCACCTCCCAAGTTCAAGGGATTCTCGTGCCCTAGCCTCCCTAGTATATGGGATAACAGGCACCTGCCACCACACCTGACCAATTTTTGTGTTTTTAGTAGAGACGGAGTTTCACCATGTTGGCCAGGCTAGTCTCAAACTCCTGACCTCAGGTGATCCACCCACCTCAGCATTCCAAAATGCTGGGATTCCAGGCATAAGCCACTGTGCCTGGCCAATGTCTTTTTTCCTTATACATCTATTTTTTGCTAGAGTTAATAACTGCCTCATTTGTTCACTTGCTTGGTTTCCCATATAGCTATTATTAACTTTTTACAAATACTCCAACATTTCTGCTATTTGCCTTATCCATGTATTTTTTCACACCCTCAAACCCATCAATTTCAGTTTTCTCCTGAAAACTGCTTTCATAGGCTGCTCCAGTCTCCTGCTGCAATCTGAATGAGCAGCTTTTTAGGCCAGTTGCACTTAGCTGACTTTTTTGTGTGTGTGTGTGTGGCAGGGTCTGGCTCTGTCATTCAGCCTGGAGTGCAGTCATCTTTGCTCACTGTAACCTCTGCCTCCTGGGTTCAAAGCATCCTCCCACCTCACTCTCCTGAGTACCTGGGACTACAGGTATGTGCCACCTTGCCTAATTTTTGTATTTTTTTTTCAGAGACAGTGTTTTGCCATGTTACCCAGGCTGGTCTGCAACTCTATTTTCTTTTTTCAGATGGAGACTTGCTTTGTCACCCAGGCTGGAGTGCGGTGGCGCAATCCCAGCTCACTGCAACCTACGCCTCCTGAGTTACTGGGACTACAGGCATGTGCACCACTATGCCGGGCTAATTTGTTTGTATTTTTAGTAGAGATGGGGTTTCACCATGTTGGCCAGGCTGGTCTTGAACCCCTGACCTCAGGTGATCTGCCCACTTTGGCCTCCCAAAGTGCTGTGATTAAGGTGTGAGCCACCGCACCTGGTCTCAAACTCTTGAGTTCAAGCAGTCTGTCTGTCTCAGCCTCCCAAAGTGCTGCCTGGCCCTACTCTGATATTCTTATAGAAGCCACTTCTCCAACCCCAGCTGAGAATCACTCATTTATCTTGTCATAAAAATTTAAAAACAGATTTTACTTGAAAAACATTATTAGAATGCATATTTAATAATATTAAACACAAATCATCATGCAAAAGAAATTTAAGAGGAAAAAAGGTCTATATTCTTATGTAGTCTATAACAGAAAGAGAAAATGAATGTACATAAAGAGGTAGGTAGATGTTTTTATTTGCAAAAAAAGTTTCTATGGTCTGGAAAAATTTTGGAAGTAAAAAATAAAATTGATTTTTTCTTTGTTTTTTATGAGACATGGCTTCATTCTCTTGCCCAGGCTGGAGTACAGTGGTACAATCTTGGCTCACTGCAACCTTCAACTCCTGAGTTCAAGTGATTCTCCTGTCTCAGCCTCCCAAGTAACTGGGACTACAGGTGTGCACCACCATCTCTGGCTAATTTTTGTAGTTTTAGTAGTATTCACTATATAGACAGGCTGGTCTTAAACTCCTGATCACAAGTTATCCACCAGCCTTTGCCTCCCAAAGTGCTGGGATTACAGTTGGAGCCACCCCACCCGGCCTAAAACAGGATGTATTTCAAATTAACTTGTCTCTTT